>NC_090358.1:2710908-2863804 GCF_035084215.1 Heptranchias perlo
AGAGATCGGTGGATAATTGGACCAGGTCAGAGAGAGTTGTAATTCAGTCCTCATTTTAAAGTCACACATTATTCCTTATTTTTATATCCCCATTATAAATTCCGGTGTCTGCATTTATAATGGGGATTTGCAAACTTGTCACTCTGCAATTACACCCTCCTGCCACTGGTGGTGCTGTAATTACAACGTGACAAGTTTATATAGGCAGTTCCCATTATAAATGTTGACATAGGAATTTATAATGGAAAATGTTGACAGGAACAGCACACAAATGTAAGAATTTTTACGTATTAAATAGATATTGAAATATATATTTTTTTAATTTAATTCTTCAACAGCCCAAACTGCGATTCTACCCCTGACAAAGTGAACCATGCTGTCCTAGCTGTGGGTTACGGAGTGTCCAACGGGACCAAGTACTGGATTGTGAAGAACTCCTGGGGCACATCCTGGGGAATCGGAGGGTCTGTACATTTTCTTCAATGTAATGAAATCAGATTTATTTCTCATGAACAAGTATGTGAGTAGATTTTGAGTCCTGGTGCGTACTGTATGGTGGGCAATAAAATGAGCTGCCCCCCATGGCTCGGCTGGTTAAGATAGTTAAAGAGCTATCAACCTATGTGTTGATCATTACATAAAAACATATACCACACTATGTTGATTTAAGTGTAAATTTTCATGGTCCATTTAATCACCAATATGTTTGTACCTACCTGTGTTCATTGCTCCTTTTAACCTAATTGTACCTCTGGGTGAACATCTCTCAGAGGTAACAAGATAGAGAGAGTAAACCCAGGACACGATGGCCGGACATGAGGCCACAGGTTCAAGGTTGTGAAGGACAAGTTTAGGCCTGGTGCCAGGAACCATTTCTTTACGCAGCCGGGAAGAGGGAGCCAGGAAGGGTGGTAGAGGCTGGAGCACGGGGAGTCACCGAAAGAACCAGCTAAATGCTGAGTGTAATGAGGAGTCAGTAGGGTTGGTATTCTGGAAGGATGAGGTTGAATGGGCTGAAGGGCCTGCTTCGTGTGAACCAGCCTTGTGAAAAGGGTCAGACAGGTGACCTATTGTGGGGATGTGTCACTGAAGTAGAGGCTCAGAACGATAAGAACGTGGGCATATAATAGGTCTGACTTTAGCAGCTATTGTTTGGCATGAGGCAAAGCCAAGCACCAAAACAAGACATGGTAGAAGCTGTGATCTGTGCTGGCCCTGTCACTAACTGTTACTGTTCGGTCTTGTTCCCATTTCACTGCCCTGTGGGTAAAATTCATAGACTCTTATGACACAGAGACTCTTCGGCCTATCGTGCTCCTGCTGGCTCTTTGAAAGAGCTATCCAATTAGTCCCACTCCCCCTGCTCTTTCCCCATCGCCCTGCAATTTTTTCCCCTTCAAGTATTTATCCAATTCCCTTTTGAAAGTTATTATTGAATCTGCTTCCACCGCCCTTTCAGGCAGCGCATTCCAGATCATCACAACTCGCTGCGTAAAAAAATTCTCATCTATCCTCTGATTCTTTTGCCAAATATTTTAAATCTGTGACCTTTGGCCCTCCTGCCAGATGACTGTTTCCCAATTAAACTATTACAGAGTGTCCACGGGCAAAGTGCTTTTCAAACAAACTGATGATAAATGTACTAATGGCAACTGCATTAATAGTGGCAGAATCATAATGAGGGCACAGTGGAAACTGTAAAATTAACATGTTGTGTGGCGATATTTCACAATGCTGCCGCAGACGCTCATCGTTACCTGGGATGGATTGATCAATCAGGTGTGTGATGAAGTGGACATCCACTCCTGATATTAGAGGGCACTAGGACCATGGGGAGTGGAATTGGCAGCAATTTGGGCTCCAAATAAGTGGTCACAAGTGTCTCATGATTAAGCAAACAGCTACGGGAGTTTTAAATAAACCAAAATGTCAGATTCAGGGCCAGGCCATCAGGACGAACATCGGTGCGTGTGGTGAATTTTGAGTAAGTGTATTTTGTTTGGTGAATCTAATGATAAAAGTGTGCAGGAGCTGAACCATCTTCGGTCAACTGGATTGAATGGGTTTCAAGGATACGAGTGCTGGCTGTCCTGAAACAACGGCCACTTGATCACGTCTTACAGTAACAAAGCTCCTTAACTGCCAGAAATAGCCTTTTCACTTTAAAATTAATTCTAAAATACACTTATTCAAAACGTGTCATAGACCGATGCCTCTCCATTCTGCTGTAACCAGGGGACACAGATTTAAGAAAATTGGCAAAAGAACCAGAGGGGAGATGAGGTGACATTTTTTTTTTGTGGGACCTTGCTGTGCGCGAATTGGCTGCTGCATTTTCGACATTACAACAGGGACTACACACTTCAAAAGTACTTCATTGGCTGTAAAGTGAATTTGGGGCGTCCTGCGGTCGTGAAAAGTGCGATATAAATGCAAGTTCTTTCCTTCTCTGTGTTTTCTCCAGATATTTCTACATTGAACGAGGAAAGAACATGTGTGGGTTAGCTGCCTGTGCATCATACCCCATCCCCCTACTCTGAGGTGACCGGTAACCCAATGGAATCCCAAGAAGAGACCTTATTGTATCACAAGACTGACGTGACATAAGGGAAATATTCACAATGCTGATTACTGCTTTTAAAAAAAAAGTATCTGTTTTTTCAAATTGTTTCTTAGTATGAAGTATGTTGAAGTGAAATAGACTGAGTGCTATCGACTCTTTTTATACAGTTTCTGATTTAAACACTCGGTGGGCATAAAATGTTCCATGATGACCAGTTTTAAATGTACAGTTACACTAAATCCTGTCAAACTACTGACAAATTTCAACTAAAGGCAACTGCTCATGTTACAGAAGGAATCTCTTTTGTGTCAAGTGACTGTTTTTTTTTAATGGAAGTGCTGATTGGATTGTTGAATCAATGATAAAATCAGCTGCAGCACAAGAGAGATGCAAGATGATCATTTTTATATCGCGGTCAAGACTGAAACGGAACATTTCTGTGAATGAGTTCGATGCACTTATCGGAATTCAGTGGCAAAACTTTAGTAAATAAAACGTAAGATTTTTTTTTTAAAAAATTGAATGCTGCAAATCTGAGACAAAAGCAAACATGTTTCGAAATATCGAACAGCCTCATCATCCTCTGAAAAGAGCAAAGGCAGGTTCAAGTCTCAGATTTAGACCTGGCGTCACGACTGGAAAAGAGAGGCAGGTCAGCCCGTTTATATAAGACTCACCAAAACAAAGAGTGGAGCAGAAACAGACGGGTGTGGGACCCGAGTGCAGATGTGCAAACCGCTGTTCCACAGAGGCACCAACTTGAAATGTTAACTGGGTTTGCCCCAGTGTCATCAACCAAAAACCAAACAGAAGTGCCCCCCTTTTAAAGGGGCACAGCTAACAAAAAGCTTAACCATAAAAACAAGGCTTTCATACAATTGTTTAGGGGCATAGGAACAGGAAGAGGTCAGTCAGCCCTTTAAGCTTGTTTGGTCATTCTGTTAGATCCTGGCTGATCTGCATCGTAACTCCCATCTACCTGATTTGGGTCCTTAATACCCTTACCCAACAAAAATCTAGCGATCTCAGTTTTGAAATTTTCAATTGACCCCCAGCCTCAACAGCTTTTTGGGGGAGAGAGTCCCAGATTTTTACTACCTGCTTAACATACTCAAATTCCTCTCTGTGCTACCTTCACACAGGCAGAGTTTGAATTAAGCACAAGCATTTGCACGAGAACAGGGTGCATTGTAATCTCTACATTGTATTTCATTTTTTATAAACTTTTCTGCCAAGCTTCTTACAACTGCAATAAAATCTTTATCCTTTTGCTATAAAATGTCTAGTTTTTTTCTTTCCTACATAAAGTGCACATTGACATTTTGACATGTTGAGAAAATAAGCCTGGGTTTATGAAAGGGAAATCATGCTTAACAAATCTACTGGAGTTTTTTGAGGATGTAACTAGTAGAATAGATAGGGGAGAACCAGTGGATGTGGTGTATTTGGATTTTCAGAAGGCTTTTGATAAGGTCACACACAAGAGGTTAGTGTGCAAAATTAAAGCACATGGGATTGGGGGGAATATACTGGCATGGATTGAGAATTGGTTGACAGACAGGAAACAGAGAGTAGGAATAAACGGGTCTTTTTCCGGGTGGCAGGCAGTGACTGGTGGGGTACCGCAGGGATCAGTGCTTGGGCCCCAGCTATTCACAATATATATCAATGATTTGGATGAGGGAACTAAATGTAACATTTCCAAGTTTCCGGACGACACAAAGCTGGGGTGGAATGTGAGCTGTGAGGAGGATGCAAAGAGGCTCCAATGTGATTTCGACAAGTTGGGTGAGTGGGCAAGAACATGGCAGATGCAGTATAACGTGGATAAATGTGAGGTTATCCACTTTGGTTGTAAAAACAGAAAGGCAGATTATTATCTGAATGGTGATAGATTGGGAAAAGGGGAGGTGCAACGAGACCTGGGTGTCCTTGTACACCAGTCGCTGAAAGCGAGCATTCAGGTGCAGCAAGCAGTTAGGAAGGCGAATGGTATGTTGGCGTTCATTGCAAGAGGATTTGAGTACAGGAACAGGGATGTCTTACTGCAGTTGTACAGGGCCTTGGTGAGACCACATCTGGAGTATTGTGTGCAGTTTTGGTCTCCTTATCTGAGGAAGGATGTTCTCGCCTTGGAACGAGTGCAATGAAGGTTTACCAGACTGATTCCTGGGATGGCAGGACTGACATATGAGGAGAGATTGGGTCGACTAGGCCTATATTCACTAGAGTTTAGAAGAATGAGAGGTGATCTCATCAAAACATATAAAATTCTAACAGGACTAGACAGACTAGATGCAGGGAGGATGTTCCCGATGGCTGGGGAGTCCAGAACCAGGGGTCACAGTCTCAGGATACGGGGTATGCCATTTAGAACCGAGATGAGGAGAAATTTCTTCACTCAGAGGGTGGTGAACCTGTGGAATTCTCTACCACAGAAGGCAGTGGAGGCCAAGTCATTAGATGTATTCAAGAAGGAGATAGATATATTTCTTAATGCTAAAGGGATCAAGGGATATGGGGAAAAAGCAGGAACAGGGTACTGAGTTAGACGATCAGCCATGATCATTTTGAATGGCGGAGCAGGCCCGAAGGGCCGAATGGCCTACTCTTGCTCCTATTTTCTATGTTTCTATGTTAAACTCAGTATCACCCGCACAATCCCATCTATGGTTATTTTTGTTAGTTTTACTTTTTATGTTTTTGTAATGTAACGTCAGGGAATGACAACGTTTTTCCATTTCTTTTACACCCTGAGTCAGCATTGAATATTCCCAGGTAAAGCACAACACTGAGTTACAGGCAGAGAAAAACTCCCTCCAAAACGCTCCAACAATTCGCCTTAATTTCAATCTCGGAACAGCGCTCCCCATTGTACCCGTGTGAGTTTCCCATTTCCACCACGGCCACCCTTGTGTTCCCTGTGAGTGTATTGTTGATTGCAATGAACTGAATGGAAACTGCTTAACTGACTTTAAATAAGGACTGATTTGTAGGGCAGAGTTCCTGATATCCATCTATGATTTCTTATAAACCTGCAATAAAGGCATCACAGAAAAATACATATTAATGTCAACTTATGTCAATTTTTTCAGTCTTGTAGCACTCTTGCCTCTGAGTTAGAAGGTCATGGGTTCAAGCCCCACTCCAAAGACATGCGCTCATAATCCAGGCTGATACTCCCAGTGCAGACTGAGAGAGTGCTGCACCGTTGGAGGTGCCACCTTTTCGATGAGTCATTAATCCGAGGCCCCGTCTGCTCTCTCAGGTGGACGTAAAAGATCCCATGGCCACTGTTTGAAGAAGAGCAGGGCAGTTCTTCTGGTGTCCTGGGCCAATATTTATCCCTCAACCAACGTCTGAAAACAGATGATCTGGTCATTTATTTCATCGCTTTGTGTGGGATCTTGCTGTATGCAAATTAGCTGCTGCGTTTCCTACATTACAACAGTAACTACACTTCATTGTCTGTAAAGCGCCTTGGGGCATCCTGAGCTTGAGAAACATCTATTTAATTCAAGTTCTTTCTTTACTTATGTCAATTGATAGCATTTCGTCTCTGAGTCTCAAGGTCACAGGTTCAAGTCCCACTCCAGTGACTTTGAGCACATAATCTAGACTGACCCTTCAGTGCAGTATTGAGGGAGTGATGCATTGTTGGAGTTGCTGAATTTTGGAAGAGACACTAAACTGAGCCTTTGCCTGCCTGTTTGAGTGGGTGTTATAGATTCTTTGCGACTATTTGAAGAAGAGCAGGGAAGTTCTCCTGCTGTCCTGGTCAACGTGTATCCCTCAACCAATACTATCAAAACAGGTTAACTGGTCGTTGATCTGGTTGCTTTTTTTTGTGGGACTGTCGTTTTTGCCTACAAAACAGTGACTACATTTAAAGAAATAATTCATTCATCGTGAAGCATTTTGGGACATCCTGAGGACATGAAAGGTGCTAAATAAATGAAAGATTTTTCTTTATTATTGTATTCAGTTCTTAACTTTTTCTTCAATTTCTGAGTTTTCCCACTCAAATTTTTTCTGTTGGACGTCAAATTTTGTGTCAACTACCAAGGGGTTTTCTTACTGCAACCAACCTGCACAATTTATTTTCAATGACTTTTCATTTCTCAAGTTAGTTCCTATTTTTGCCTCAGGAAGAGATAAGAACATAAGAAATAGGAGCAGGAGTAGGCCAATCGGCCCCTCGAGCCTGCTCCGCCATTCAATAAGATCATGGCTGATCTGATCCTAACCTCAAATCTAAGATGATCTGGGAAGAGTTAAAACAAGAGCAGAATGAGGATGGAGCATCTCAAACTGTATTCAGTGGAAATCTATTAACTTATTACTAAGAATTGTATTAACATTTGTTGAATTAGTAATACTTTTATTTGTATTAACTTTTATCAAACTGGTTATATTTTGATTTGATTGGTGTCAATATATTAACTGTATAAAGTGCAGTGTGGCCCTGAGTAACTCCCTCACTCCCAGCTCACTCTCTCCTCGCTCCCAGCTCACTCTCTCCTCGCTCCCAGCTCACTCTCTCCTCGCTCCCAGCTCACTCTCTCCTCGCTCCCAGCTCACTCTCTCCTCGCTCCCAGCTCACTCTCTCCTCGCTCCCAGCTCACTCCCTCCTCGCTCCCAGCTCACTCCCTCCTCGCTCCCAGCTCACTCTCTCCTCGCTCCCAGCTCACTCTCTCCTCGCTCCCAGCTCCCTCACTCCCTGCTCCCTCACTCCCAGCTCCCTCACTCCCAGCTCCCTCACTCCCAGCTCCCTCACTCCCAGCTCCCTCACTCTCTCCTCACTCCCAGCTCCCTCACTCTCTCCTCACTCCCAGCTCACTCTCTCCTCACTCCCAGCTCACTCTCTCCTCACTCCCAGCTCACTCTCTCCTCACTCCCAGCTCACTCTCTCCTCACTACCAGCTCACTCTCTCCTCACTACCAGCTCACTCTCTCCTCACTCCCAGCTCACTCTCTCCTCACTCCCAGCTCACTCTCTCCACTCTCTCCTCACTCTCTCCTCACTCCCAGCTCACTCTCTCCTCACTCCCAGCTCACTCTCTCCTCACTACCAGCTCACTCTCTCCTCACTCCCAGCTCACTCTCTCCTCACTCCCAGCTCACTCTCTCCTCACTCCCAGCTCACTCTCTCCTCACTCCCAGCTCACTCTCTCCTCACTCCCAGCTCACTCTCTCCACTCTCTCCTCACTCTCTCCTCACTCCCAGCTCACTCTCTCCTCACTCCCAGCTCACTCTCTCCTCACTACCAGCTCACTCTCTCCTCACTCCCAGCTCACTCTCTCCTCACTCCCAGCTCACTCTCTCCTCACTCCCAGCTCACTCTCTCCTCACTACCAGCTCACTCTCTCCTCACTCCCAGCTCACTCTCTCCTCACTCCCAGCTCACTCTCTCCTCGCTCCCAGCTCACTCTCTCCTCGCTCCCAGCTCACTCCCTCCTCGCTCCCAGCTCACTCTCTCCTCGCTCCCAGCTCACTCTCTCCTCGCTCCCAGCTCCCTCACTCCCTGCTCCCTCACTCCCAGCTCCCTCACTCCCAGCTCCCTCACTCCCAGCTCCCTCACTCCCAGCTCCCTCACTCTCTCCTCACTCCCAGCTCCCTCACTCTCTCCTCACTCCCAGCTCACTCTCTCCTCACTCCCAGCTCACTCTCTCCTCACTCCCAGCTCACTCTCTCCTCACTCCCAGCTCACTCTCTCCTCACTACCAGCTCACTCTCTCCTCACTACCAGCTCACTCTCTCCTCACTCCCAGCTCACTCTCTCCTCACTCCCAGCTCACTCTCTCCACTCTCTCCTCACTCTCTCCTCACTCCCAGCTCACTCTCTCCTCACTCCCAGCTCACTCTCTCCTCACTACCAGCTCACTCTCTCCTCACTCCCAGCTCACTCTCTCCTCACTCCCAGCTCACTCTCTCCTCACTCCCAGCTCACTCTCTCCTCACTCCCAGCTCACTCTCTCCTCACTCCCAGCTCACTCTCTCCACTCTCTCCTCACTCTCTCCTCACTCCCAGCTCACTCTCTCCTCACTCCCAGCTCACTCTCTCCTCACTACCAGCTCACTCTCTCCTCACTCCCAGCTCACTCTCTCCTCACTCCCAGCTCACTCTCTCCTCACTCCCAGCTCACTCTCTCCTCACTACCAGCTCACTCTCTCCTCACTCCCAGCTCACTCTCTCCTCACTCCCAGCTCACTCTCTCCTCACTCCCAGCTCACTCTCTCCTCACTCCCAGCTCACTCTCTCCTCACTCCCAGCTCACTCTCTCCACTCTCTCCTCACTCTCTCCTCACTCCCAGCTCACTCTCTCCTCACTCCCAGCTCACTCTCTCCTCACTACCAGCTCACTCTCTCCTCACTCCCAGCTCACTCCCAGCTCACTCTCTCCTCACTCCCAGCTCACTCTCTCCTCACTCCCAGCTCACTCTCTCCTCACTCCCAGCTCACTCTCTCCTCACTCCCAGCTCACTCTCTCCTCACTCCCAGCTCGCTCTCTCCTCACTCCCAGCTCGCTCTCTCCTCACTCCCAGCTCGCTCTCTCCTCACTCCCAGCTCGCTCTCTCCTCACTCCCAGCTCGCTCTCTCCTCACTCCCAGCTCGCTCTCTCCTCACTCCCAGCTCGCTCTCTCCTCACTCCCAGCTCACTCACTCTCTCCTCACTCCCAGCTCACTCACTCTCTCCTCACTCCCAGCTCACTCACTCTCTCCTCACTCCCAGCTCACTCACTCTCTCCTCACTCCCAGCTCACTCACTCTCTCCTCACTCCCAGCTCACTCACTCTCTCCTCACTCCCAGCTCACTCACTCTCTCCTCACTCCCAGCTCACTCACTCTCTCCTCACTCCCAGCTCACTCACTCTCTCCTCACTCCCAGCTCACTCACTCTCTCCTCACTCCCAGCTCACTCACTCTCTCCTCACTCCCAGCTCACTCACTCTCTCCTCACTCCCAGCTCACTCACTCTCTCCTCACTCCCAGCTCACTCACTCTCTCCTCACTCCCAGCTCACTCACTCTCTCCTCACTCCCAGCTCACTCACTCTCTCCTCACTCCCAGCTCACTCACTCTCTCCTCACTCCCAGCTCACTCACTCTCTCCTCACTCCCAGCTCACTCACTCTCTCCTCACTCCCAGCTCACTCACTCTCTCCTCACTCCCAGCTCACTCACTCTCTCCTCACTCCCAGCTCACTCACTCTCTCCTCACTCCCAGCTCACTCACTCTCTCCTCACTCCCAGCTCACTCACTCTCTCCTCACTCCCAGCTCACTCACTCTCTCCTCACTCCCAGCTCACTCACTCTCTCCTCACTCCCAGCTCACTCACTCTCTCCTCACTCCCAGCTCACTCACTCTCTCCTCACTCCCAGCTCACTCACTCTCTCCTCACTCCCAGCTCACTCACTCTCTCCTCACTCCCAGCTCACTCACTCTCTCCTCACTCCCAGCTCACTCACTCTCTCCTCACTCCCAGCTCACTCACTCTCTCCTCACTCCCAGCTCACTCACTCTCTCCTCACTCCCAGCTCACTCACTCTCTCCTCACTCCCAGCTCACTCACTCTCTCCTCACTCCCAGCTCACTCACTCTCTCCTCACTCCCAGCTCACTCACTCTCTCCTCACTCCCAGCTCACTCACTCTCTCCTCACTCCCAGCTCACTCACTCTCTCCTCACTCCCAGCTCACTCACTCTCTCCTCACTCCCAGCTCACTCACTCTCTCCTCACTCCCAGCTCACTCACTCTCTCCTCACTCCCAGCTCACTCACTCTCTCCTCACTCCCAGCTCACTCACTCTCTCCTCACTCCCAGCTCACTCACTCTCTCCTCACTCCCAGCTCACTCACTCTCTCCTCACTCCCAGCTCACTCACTCTCTCCTCACTCCCAGCTCACTCACTCTCTCCTCACTCCCAGCTCACTCACTCTCTCCTCACTCCCAGCTCACTCACTCTCTCCTCACTCCCAGCTCACTCACTCTCTCCTCACTCCCAGCTCACTCACTCTCTCCTCACTCCCAGCTCACTCACTCTCTCCTCACTCCCAGCTCACTCACTCTCTCCTCACTCCCAGCTCACTCACTCTCTCCTCACTCCCAGCTCACTCACTCTCTCCTCACTCCCAGCTCACTCACTCTCTCCTCACTCCCAGCTCACTCACTCTCTCCTCACTCCCAGCTCACTCACTCTCTCCTCACTCCCAGCTCACTCACTCTCTCCTCACTCCCAGCTCACTCACTCTCTCCTCACTCCCAGCTCACTCACTCTCTCCTCACTCCCAGCTCACTCACTCTCTCCTCACTCCCAGCTCACTCACTCTCTCCTCACTCCCAGCTCACTCACTCTCTCCTCACTCCCAGCTCACTCACTCTCTCCTCACTCCCAGCTCACTCACTCTCTCCTCACTCCCAGCTCACTCACTCTCTCCTCACTCCCAGCTCACTCACTCTCTCCTCACTCCCAGCTCACTCACTCTCTCCTCACTCCCAGCTCACTCACTCTCTCCTCACTCCCAGCTCACTCACTCTCTCCTCACTCCCAGCTCACTCACTCTCTCCTCACTCCCAGCTCACTCACTCTCTCCTCACTCCCAGCTCACTCACTCTCTCCTCACTCCCAGCTCACTCACTCTCTCCTCACTCCCAGCTCACTCACTCTCTCCTCACTCCCAGCTCACTCACTCTCTCCTCACTCCCAGCTCACTCACTCTCTCCTCACTCCCAGCTCACTCACTCTCTCCTCACTCCCAGCTCACTCACTCTCTCCTCACTCCCAGCTCACTCACTCTCTCCTCACTCCCAGCTCACTCACTCTCTCCTCACTCCCAGCTCACTCACTCTCTCCTCACTCCCAGCTCACTCACTCTCTCCTCACTCCCAGCTCACTCACTCTCTCCTCACTCCCAGCTCACTCACTCTCTCCTCACTCCCAGCTCACTCACTCTCTCCTCACTCCCAGCTCCCTCACTCTCTCCTCACTCCCAGCTCCCTCACTCTCTCCTCACTCCCAGCTCACTCTCTCCTCACTCCCAGCTCACTCTCTCCTCACTCCCAGCTCACTCTCTCCTCACTCCCAGCTCACTCTCTCCTCACTCCCAGCTCCAGGCGGGAATAAACCCATCGCCGGAAGTGAGCCCTTGACGTCTGACGCACTTCCTGGATACGGCGTAGGCTCGCGGAGGAGTTTGCGCGGCGACTTGAATCGGGTGGGAACCGGGGACCGGGGATAGTCACCGGGGGGGCCGCGGATAGTCCGGGACAGGGACCGGGTCCAATCACCGGGGATAGTCCGGGACAGGGACCGGGTCCAATCACCGGGGATAGTCCGGGTTCGGTCCGGGACAGAGAGCGGGGATATTCCGGGTCCGGTGACCGGGGCCGGGACACGGGCCTCGAAGGAGGTAAGCGGGGCCACCGGCTGCGAGGGATGGATTACAGGCCCCTTAAAGGGGCCGGGCCAGGTTGACAGTAATTACAGGCCCCTTAAAGGGGCCGGGCCAGGTTTACTGGCCTCTTTAAACAGGGCCACTCGTTTACAGGTTTGCATCAATTGAACTGTTCTCTTTTAGTTGGGATCTTTACTATTTTTGGAGCTGGGATTTAATCCTGGTCATTGCTTTAAGGTGAAATTGAACAAATGCAAACAAACAGCTCTGGGTTTAGAATGATTATAACTCCTTCAGACAGGCTGATGTGACTTTAGTTTAAGGTCTCATTCCAGTCAGGCACTGCCATTAGTTAGATAGCGAGCTCAAACTCTAGGGTAACTGCTCTCTTTTAAAAACCCATTTCTGGCAGAAATCAAAGGATTAATTAGCAAATGCTGTCTCCACAGGGAAAGGATGCTTCCTATTGGATCCCTAATCTGTCCGAAATAGAAAGGAAGAGCTTGCATTTCTACCGTGCCTCTCAGGATGTCCCAAAGCGCTTCACAGATAATAAGAACTTTTTGAAGTGTAGTCACTGTTGTAATGTAGGACAAATGTAGGCAGCCAATTTGTGCACAGCAAGGTCCCACAAACAGCAATGTGATGATGACCAGATCATCTGTTTTTAGTGATGTTGGTTGAGGGATAATGTTGGTCCAGGAGACTGGGGAGAGCTCCCCTGCTCTTCAAAATAGCGGCCCTGGGATCTTTTGTGTCCACCCAAGAGCGTAGACAAGGCCTCGATTTAATGTCACATCCGAAAGACGGCACCTCTGACAGTGCGGCACTCCCTCAGTACTGCGTCGGGCGTGTCAGCCTGGATTTTGTGTTCAAGACTCTGGAGTGGGATTTGAACCCATGACCTTCTGACTCAGGCGAGAGTGTTACCACGGCTGACACCATGTTAATGTTTATCTAACTGTCTATTCATTATATTATAATAATGCTTATAAAAGTCCGACTGAGCTTATCCGTTACTGTGTCTATACTCTGATTACATTCAGTGTTTCTCACTGGAATAGTCAGACAGGACCACGGTATAGTAGTTAATCTGAAGAACGGCACCTCTGACAATGCAGCACTCACTCCGTGCTATACTGAGGTGGCAGCCCAGACTGTGCAAATCTTGGGAGTGGGTCTTGAACCGACAAACTTCTGACTCAGAGGCAACCAAACTGAGCTAAGCTGGTACTTAGGGAATGAAAGGAATCCAGAATGGGAGTTGTCTTGGATCACGTTTGTGCACCTTTGTGAAGGCAGTCGCGTTGCAGCAGCAGCAGAGGCCTGGGATGGGGGTCATCTGTCCAGGGGGGGGCGGTGTGAAGAGAAAGTATTTCTTTTAAAAAAGGAATATAAAATTAGGTCACATTTATGCTACCACAGAATGATGCTTATTTTAGCTTGGTTTTGTTCTGCAGAATGACTTGCTTACCACAGAACAACCTCCAGAAACAGCTGGAGCTTCACTCGGAGAAGGGGGTCCACCACAAGCTCTCGCTCGGGAAAAACAAGCAAGGGTACGTACTAAACAGCTGGCTACAGTGAGTTAATGCAATACCCTGTATCAGAGATGTGCTATTTCTGTATACTGTGCATTGCAACTTGTGGTGGTGTTAACAGCGGATATAACAAATTAAAATGTGTATTGATGAAGCACATCTCGTGTACCTTTTAGAAGAATTCATGTTTGAAGCAGTATTGTCATCTAAACGTCCCCCTCTTGAATTTGCTGACACACCCCTCCTGAATAATCCGTCCCACATCTATTGTGCGATGTTAAATCTACTCCTCAGCCGTCCTCTCCTCTCCTCACCTTGTGTCCATAAGTCTCTTGTTATAGCGCTCATGATTGTCAAACGTGTCTGTGGGGTTCAGTTTTTCTATACTCCTGAGAAACTGAGTGCCTCAATCTTCCAAGTCGTCTTTTCTCCAGTGTAAACGTTGCCAGATTCCATAGCTTCTGCACATATCACAGGCGCCTAATGCAAGATATCCATTTAATTGCCTTCACTGTATACCCTGCAGTGCCAGCATGTTCCCACTGCAGTACAGTGACTGGAATTAATATTAACATAACCACCATGGGTACGGTAGTGCATTGGTCGTGTTACTGGACTAGTAATCCAAAGAACTCAAGTTCAAATCCCATCATGGCAGCTTAATGGTTAAATTCCGTTTTTTAAAATATCTGGACATAAAAAGCAGGTATCAGTAAAAGTGACCATGAGGCTGTCAGATTGTTGTAAAAACCCAGCTGGTTGACTCCTAACTGCCCTCTGAAGTGGCCTAGCAAACCATTGGGCTGCATCACATCCATTATCCAGCGGTTCAAGAAGGTGGCCCACCCCTATCATCTCAGGACAACTAGGGATGGGCAGTAAATGCCGGCCTTGCCAGCGACACCCACATTCCGAGAATGAACTTTAAAAGTGAACGTAAATGGGACAGATATCTTTTCTGGCCCTGTTAAGTACACCGAGAATTAACACCAGAAAACGGCAGCAAACCAGCACATCTCCAAATGTGACTTACATTTGAATCTAATTCTTCATTGACAGGGGATTCACGTTTAAGAAGAAGATTCCTCCAGGCACCGTCGGACCACCCAGATTCCAACGGGTAACGGGTACCAGCGCTTTGAAGGACAAGGATGTGAATGTTTTTAAGAATGTTACCGCTGGTAAGCCACAAACAGCTTTGTGTTCAACAAAACCAAACGAGCAGCAGTCAAAAATCAGCAGCTTTTTGGAACAAACTGCCAAACAGCCGAAGTCGACCTCACTGACGGCTCCTCCTTTGTTACATGGGTCTCCGTCTCTGAGGCAGGCTGGAGTAACCTGCCCTGTTTCTAAGAAGCTTGATCTGGATCAGTCATTTGCCGCAGTGATTAGCCTGGACGACTGGGATGACCTGGATGACTTTGAAACCCCATGGAAAGGAAAAAGTAGTTTGAAAGTAACTTCGCCTTCAGGCGCAGAACAGCCAGAGCAAAAGCCGAATAAACTAAAGACTATAACAACCAGCAATCTGACTTCACCCAGTAACCCAACTGGGAACGATCTTTGTTTGAAGAATGCCAATGGCGAAGAGAATGTGGCTTTTCTGACAGAGATCAGTACTGATGGACTGCCTCCAAGTGAACTCTGTACAGAGTCAAAGGGTGAGAATGACCTTGTAATCTGCCTGGACAACTCCCAGAAGGAGATTCCCAATAGTGAAGATGAGGACTGCATCGAGTCTTTCCCTCGAAGGAAGAAAAGTTCCTCTTCGGGTGCACGGATTATCTTGAGCGATGATGATTCAGACGGCTGTGAGAAGCAGGATCAAGAAGAGAAAAGTAAGATTTGATTTTGTTTTGTATTGAGTTGTCCAAAATGAATGAATTGCTTCAAGGAGGCTGTTGTAAAGGGTTAGAGATTGCTGTTCTTTAAACAGTTGGGTGCTGATTTTAGTCGCAAACCCAAAACATTAGGCAAAAAAATATGCAAGCTGCCCTCAGCTGTCAATTCTAACCTGTCATCGCCTAACTTTCATACGTTGGAGATTTTGTATTTAGTTTTTTAAAAAAACTAACTCGCACAACATATTTGTGACAATAAGAGATGTTGCAGTCGCAGTGTGCCCTGTGGGTGGCCTTGTGTGGCTCCCATAGTCACCTGGTTTCTGCTTGGCGTGGGGGACTGGTGGCTGCGGGCCTCTAGTGCTGCTCTTAACCGTGTTGATGTCAAACACTGAATTGATACTGCAGCAGAGGCCCTGGTCGGTAGTTAATCTGTGTTTCCGAAAACATCTGCCCGCCCCTGTGCCGAACATCTGGGTCCAGTGTTGGAACTGAGAAGTCGGAGTGGAGAAAAAGTATGAACCTCCAAACGTTGTTGACGTGCAAAAATACTTTCTAAAAATGATTCAACAGCACTTAGTAAATGTGCTGGTGACATCTGGCAGCAAAGCAGCAATACTGTACCAGCCCGTATCATAAGTTGCTTTATTTGATCTCATTACATTGTCTATTTGGAGTATTATCTTGACATATGAACTAACACTGGTGGTGACCCCTCCACGAGAGGTGCTGTCGTAGACCTTGATGTGTAAACGCCTCACATTTAAAGTTTGCGTCTTTGTGTTTAGATCCCTCTGCGGCCTTGCCTTTCCATATCTCTGACCACCTGCAGCCTTACCATCCCCCGCACCCCCCATTTCTCCGACTCCGGCCTTTTGTAGACCCCCCCCCATGCCTCACATCACCATTGGCGACTGTGCCTTCAGCTGCCTAGGTCCCATTCCCTGAAATTCCCTCCCTAAACATCTCCACCCCTCTCTTCTCCTTTTAAGACCCCACCTTAAAACCCAGCCCTTTGGCCAAGCTTCTGGTCGCCCCTCCTAATCTGACCCTTGTCTATTCCTGGCCGTCCTCCCACCTTCCATCCCCCCCCCCCCCCCCCTTAAACTTCAGTTCATCCAAAACTCTGCTGCCCGTATCCTAACTCGCACCAAGTCCCGTTCACCCATCACCCCCTGTGCTCGCTGACCTACGTTGGCGCCCGGTCCGACAACGCTCCTTGTGTTCAAGTCCCTCCGTGGCCTCGCCCCTCCCTATCTCTCTAACCTCCTCCTGTCCTACAACCCTCCGAGATCTCTGCGCTCCTCCAATTCTGGCCTCTTGCGCATCCCCAATTTTAATCGCTCCACCATTGGCGGCCGTGCCTTCAGCTGCCTCAGCCCCAAGCTCCAGAATTCCCTCCCTAAACCCCTCTAGCCCTCTCTCCTTTTAAGACGCTCTTTCAAACCTGCCTCTGACCAAGCTTTTGATCACCTGTCCTAATATCTCCTTATGTGGCTCAGTGTCAAATTTTATTTGATAATCGCTCCTGTGAAGCGCCTTGAGATGTTTTACCAAGTTAAAGGCGCTATATAAATGCAAGTTGCTCTTGTTGTCGTGGGGCCTTTTTTGTTAATCGCCTCTGTAGAAAAACCATCAGAATGCGTTTCTCATTAAAGTTGCTTTATAAATGCGTTGTTAATACATTCGCTCTCAGTTAATCTGACAGATTCCGACAGCCTCCTGAGCAGTCTCCCACAGCTGGATGCCGTCCACACAGACCGTGCGCCAGTCGGTGACGTGGAGAACGAGGACTGCGAGGTTGATTTTGTTCCACCGTCTCCTGAAAGTGACCAGTTCTCTTTGCCGTCGTTCTTCAAATGCCTCAGGTTGGCCTTGTACAGATTATTTTCAGTACAGATTGTGAGGGGATAACTTGACACCACTCTGTGGTTACATGGAATTTTACAGCACAGAAACAGTCCATTCGGCCCCACTGGTGTTTACGCTCCACATGAGCCTCCTCCCTCCCTACTTCATCTCAGCATATCCTTCTATTCCTTTCTCCCTCATGTGTTTATTTAGCTTCCCCTTAAATGTATCTCTGCTATTCGTCTCAACTACATGTGTTAGCGAGTTCCACATTCTAACCACTCTCTGGGTAGAGAAGTTTCTTCTGAATTCCCTATTAGATTTATTAGTGACTATCTTATACTTTGGGAGCATTATCACCACGTGGAGTGCGCTGGTTTAAGTGGGGGGCCCACCTGCACCTCAGGGCAGCTCGGGATGGGCAATAAATGGAGCCTCGCCCACACAAATAGTGCTTGTTGTGTAGGCAAGTGCAGCAGCCAGCACGCAGCAAGATCCCACAAGCAGCGTTGGTGTTTGAGGAAGGAATGCTGGGTCTGACACCGGGAGAACTCTCTGCAATTTTAGCGTCTCATCCATGAGACGGCACCTCCAACGATGCAGTCCTGTGCTGGGAGCGTCGACCTAGATTATGGGCTTGAGTCCCGGATGTCGGGCTTGAACTCACAACTTGCTGACTCAAACCAGTGCTGCCAACTTGCCCAGGCTGCCACTTCGTATATCGCATTGCCCATCTCGTAATGTGAATTGTGTAAGTTAATGCAACTTCCTCGCAGGCCCTCAGACTCAGTAACTCATACAAGCCCAATTGTGCCTTCAACACTCTGCTTTGAAATAAAATCCTATTCTCTCCCTTCCTTTCCTTTCCCGAAGGCGCCAGCTTCTATCAGAGGGGCGCAATTCCAGTGCCCGCAGCACACTTACACCTCATCCACATGCCATTCTTTATGCGTGAAGCTGGGCAGCGAGTCTTTGTTGGGCTATTCCACTACAAGGGGCATCACAGCGGAGCCCAGTCCTGAGCTGTCCTCACCCAGGGCCACAACTTGCTGGTACCTGTCTCTCCCACCCCTCCGACGTTATCCAATTGGCTCTGCTCTGTAGTTTGTACACCAGAAGCACGTGATTTGAATTAAGACAATTTTACATTGATAGCAAGACCCTTGCACTGCCCTGGGTGGTAGCATGCTACAAAATCAACGATCCCACCTCCCAACAGCGTTTGGGGGGGGCGGGGGGGGTCCAATTTTTAACAGGTCCCAAAATGGTCATCAGAGACACAAAGAATGAAGCACTCTCCCCCACCCACCTCTGGCCCCAGTTCGCCCTCCAGCTGGCCCACTTCACTGCTGAAGTGCCCAGGTTGCCGAATGCCTGGGAGCCCAGCAGAAATGTTAAAAGTGCCGTTACTACCTTGCAGCTTACCGCAGGCTGCCTGTTCTCCTGCATGGGTGGTTGTAGAACTAGGAAAGCTTGTGGAGGAGAGCTTGGTAATGTTGTCAGTTCATTATTCAGAGGATAGTTTCTGGGAGGGTGGAGGGGGATGTATTTTTAAACATAATCCTTTACTAATATGATCTCTGTCCACAGCGACTCAGCAGAAACTGTGCGTTCCAGAGAGAAATCCGTTTCCTCGACTAATTCATGGCCACAAGAAGGACCAATGTGTACATCAAATAATAGAACGGAGAAGGGTAAGGGTTGTAATCCATTCCTGGACTCGTTGGGGCTCCCTCCTTTTGTACTGAATGAGAAAAACATTAAAAATTGTGGTCACAATCTACGCTATTTGCCTCAACTACTCCACGTGGTGGTGAATTCCACATGAACAATAATAATAGAATGTGGAACTCGCTGCCACAAGGAGTAATTGAGGTGAACAACGTAGACGCATTTAAGGGGAAGCTAAATAAACACACGAGGGAGAAAGGAATAGAAGGATATGCTGATAGGGTGAGATGAAGTAGGGAGGGAGGAGGCTCGTGTGGAGCATAAACGCCGGCATAGACCTTTTGGGCCGAATGGCCTGTTTCTGCACTGTAAATTCGATGTACGGTAATACAAACAAAAAGAATAAAACTGCAAGTTCTAGAAATCTGAAATAAAAGCAGGGAAATACTGAGCGGGTTTGCCCAGTTATCTGATGTGTGTTTCTGTAGCTAGTGTTTGACCAGCCTGCTCAGCATGTTAAAAGGGCTCGTTCTACCTGGTGATAGATTTCAGAAGCACTGGCTGCATTTCTAAATGTTTAAACTGAGAAGTTGTGTATATTCATTCAACGATTTTGTTCATTTTTAATTAAACAGATACCTCGTCAGGGTGCAACGGCCA
Source organism: Heptranchias perlo (assembly GCF_035084215.1). Taxonomy (NCBI): domain Eukaryota; kingdom Metazoa; phylum Chordata; class Chondrichthyes; order Hexanchiformes; family Hexanchidae; genus Heptranchias; species Heptranchias perlo. The sequence continues at coordinate 2,730,434 of NC_090358.1, forward strand.
GCTGTTCCAAGTAATGGAAGATATCTGTAACTTGGTCGACCAGATTCCTGTGCGTGAACTGCAGACACTGTCCTGTGCAAGCCAACTGCTTCAGCAGAGAGACCTCCGGTAGGTGCTGGCTGTCACCCGGGAACCTGCATTGTATTCATGAACCTTTGGACCGCTACAGCAAGATGTTTAGTTAAAAGTTCGTGCTTTTATCCACACTCATTATTCCAATGTCGGCCTCCCATCTTCCACTCTCCATAAACTTCAGCTTATCCAAAACTCTGCTGCCTGTATCCTAACTTGCACCGAGTCCCAATCACCCATCACCCCTGTGCTCGCTGACCTCCATTGGTTCCCGGTCCGGCAACGCCTCGATTTTCAAATTCTAATCCTCGTGTTCAAATCCCTCCGTGACCTCGCCCTCCTCCAGCCCTACACCCCTCCGAGATATCTGCACTCCTCCAATTCTGGCCTTTTTCCTCATCCCCCATCTTCCTTCGCCCCACCACTGGTGGTCGGGCCTTCAGCTGCCTAGGCCCTAAGCTTTGGAATCCCCTCCCTAAACCTCTCCGTCTTCTTGTTCTCCTCCTTTAAGACGCTCCCTAAAAACTATCACGACAACCAAAATTTTGGTCACCTGTCCTAATATCTCTATGTGGCTTGGTGTCAGTTTTTGTCTGATTACGCTCCTGTGAAGCACCTTGGGACATTTTACTTGCGCTATATAAATGCAAGTTCTTGTCGATTGTTTGTTTTTGCTAGTGTGATGCTGAACAATTAGAATCTTGTATCTCCACGCACTTCCTGCTAACTTTTTTATTATAAATGTGGACGAAGGTATTTATAATGGAAACTAGTTTCTCTGCTGAGGAGGAGGCTGTAATTAATGTGATGAGTTTACACTAGTGCACAGTCGATTGGGTCACAGCTGTGGTCCTGCAACAGAATCTGCTGCTTAATTATTAAACCAGTTACTTATCTCTTTTAACTTGACCGTGGACAGAGGAATCTGTAATGGAAATATAAAAATAAGGACAGAATGTATGACTTTAAAACGGGGGCTGAGTTATGTCCGTGTACCTTGGTTCAATTATTTCCCACCTTCTAACCCTGCTTCACCTGAAGATTACACTGGGCCAGAATGGGAGATACAAGGTCTCAAACTCACCAGGACCTGCTCAGACAGAACCTGCTCCACGCTCAGTTTGGCCAATTCTACCACTCGAGGTGCTCTGTGACTGGAGCTCCCTCCAGTGGGTACAAAGGGGTAAAGCAGAGGTTCAGTTTATTACCCGCTGCCATTGCCTGTGCATTAACCGCAGTGGACCTGTACAGTATTTGGGAACTGTCCCCCATATGAATCATAGAATCATAGAAGTTTACAACATGGAAACAGGCCCTTCGGCCCAACATGTCCATGTCGCCCAGTTTACACCACTAAGCTAGTCCCAATTGCCTGCACTTGGCCCATATCCCTCTATACCCATCTTACCCATGTAACTGTCCAAATGCTTTTTAAAAGACAAAATTGTACCCGCCTCTAATACTGCCTCTGGCAGCTCATTCCAGACACTCACCACCCTTTGAGTGAAAAAATTGCCCCTCTGGACCCTTTTGTATCTCTCCCCTCTCACCTTAAATCTATGCCCCCTCGTTATAGACTCCCCTACCTTTGGGAAAATATTTTGACTATCTACCTTATCTATGCCCCTCATTATTTTATAGATTTCTATAAGATCACTCCTAAACCTCCTACTCTCCAGGGAAAAAAGTCTCAGTCTATCCAACCTCTCCCTATAAGTCAAACCATCAAGTCCCGGTAGCATCCTAGTAAATCTTTTCTGCACTCTTTCTAGTTTAATAATATCCTTTTTATAATAGGGTGACCAGAACTGTACACAGTATTCCTAGTGTGGCCTTACTAATGTCTTGTACAACTTCAACAAGACATCCCAACTCCTGTATTCAATGTTCTGACCAATGAAACCAAGCATGCTGAATGCCTTCTTCACCACCCTATCCACCTGTGACTCCACTTTCAAGGAGCTATGAACCTGTACTCCTAGATCTTTTTGTTCTATAACTCTCCCCAACGCCCTACCATTAACGGAGTAGGTCCTGGCCCGATTTGATCTACCAAAATGCATCACCTCACATTTATCTAAATTAAACTCCATCTGCCATTCATCGGCCCACTGGCCCAATTGATCAAGATCCCGTTGCAATCCTAGATAACCTTCTTCACTGTCCACAATGCCACCAATCTTGGTGTCATCTGCAAACTTACTAACCATGCCTCCTAAATTCTCATCCAAATCATTAATATAAATAACAAATAACAGCGGACCCAGCACCGATCCCTGAGGCACACCGCTGGTCACAGGCCTCCAGTTTGAAAAACAACCCTCTACAACCACCCTCTGTCTTCTGTCGTCAATCCAATTTTGTATCCAATTGGCTACCTCACCTTGGATCCCGTGAGATTTAACCTTATGTAACAACCTACCATGCGGTACCTTGTCAAAGGCTTTGCTAAAGTCCATGTAGACCACGTCTACTGCACAGCCCTCATCTATCTTCTTGGTTACCCCTTCAAAAAACTCAATCAAATTCGTGAGACATGATTTTCCTCTCACAAAACCATGCTGACTGTTCCTAATCAGTCCCTGCCTCTCCAAATGCCTGTAGATCCTGTCTCTCAGAATACCCTCTAACAACTTACCCACTACAGATGTCAGGCTCACCGGTCTGTAGTTCCCAGGCTTTTCCCTGCCACCCTTCTTAAACAAAGGCACAACATTTGCTACCCTCCAATCTTCAGGCACCTCACCTGTAGCTGTCGATGATTCAAATATCTCTGCTAGGGGACCCGCAATTTCCTCCCTAACCTCCCATAACGTTCTGGGATACATTTCATCAGGTCCCGGAGATTTATCTACCTTGATGCGTGTTAAGACTTCCAGCACCTCCCTCTCTGTAATATGTACACTCCTCAAGACATCTCTATTTATTTCCCCAAGTTCCCTAACAACCATGCCTTTCTCAACCGTAAATACCAATGTGAAATATTCATTTAGGATCTCACCCATCTCTTGTGGTTCCGCACATAGATGACCTTGTTGATCCTTAAGAGGCCCTACTCTCTCCCTAGTTACTCTTTTGCCCTTTATGTATTTGTAGAAGCTCTTTGGATTCTCCTTTGCCTGATCTGCCAAAGCAATCTCATGTCCCCTTTTTGCCCTCCTGATTTCTCTCTTAACTCTACTCCGGCAATCTCTATACTCTTCAAGGGATCCACTTGATCCCAGCTGCCTATGCATGTCATATGCCTCCTCCTTCTTTTTGACTAGGGCCTCAATCTCCCGAGTCATCCAAGGTTCCCTACTTCTACCAGCCTTGCCCTTCACTTTATAAGGAATGTGCTTACCCTGAACCCTGGTTAACACACTTTTGAAAGCCTCCCACTTACCAGACGTCCCTTTGCCTGCCAACAGACTCTCCCAATCAACTTCTGAAAGTTCCTGTCTAATACCATCAAAATTGGCCTTTCCCCAATTTAGAATTTTAACTTTTGGGCCAGACCTATCCTTCTCCATAGCTGTCTTAAAACTAATGGAATTATGATCACTGGTCACAAAGTGAACCCTCACTAACACTTCTGTCACCTGCCCTTCCTTATTTCCCAAGAGGAGGTCAAGTTTTGCCCCCTTTCTAGTCGGGCCATCCACATACTGAATGAGAAATTCCTCCTGAATACACTCAACAAATTTCTCTCCATCCAAGCCCCTAATGCTATGGCTGTCCCAGTCAATGTTGGGAAAGTTAAAGTCCCCTACTATTACCACCCTATTTTTCTTGCAGCTGTCTGTAATCTCCTTACATATTTGCTCCTCAATATGGACAGTCCGTTTCTTATAACGCAGCCCATTTACAGAACATCCGATGGAGGGCCTAACTAAGAATTTTTTTTTTTCTTCTAGAAAGAAACTTTTGTCTGATCAGGATGAAACACGGAAAATACTGAATGGAGATATCTCGAGAGCTGCTACACTGTGCAGACAGGACACCTTGAAGAGTAATATTTCCACAGAGTCTGTTCTCCCTCCTATCTCTCTCAATTCAACCCAGGGACTGAGTTCTCCTAAAACATTTAATTTCAAGAAATCTTCCTCGAACACTTCCACCTTGCACGGGGATAGTTTTTTCAGCGATACAGATATCTTAGCGATGGATCGAAACTCTGCCCAAGTGGGAAGGAACGGTGCTTTATCTACAGCCAGTAGCAAGTGCTTGCAGAACAAGTCACATCTCCAAAAGGGCAAGCTTGATCTTTCAGTAGGAGGCAACGAGACTTTCTCATCAAGTGTCTCTGGGTCCAAGTTTTCCCCACTCGGTCGCATCCTGTATGAATCTCCTGAGGCGGATGGTGCAAATGACCGTGATTATCCCCAGCGGGTGTCGGCTCTGAGCACGGGCACCGCTGGTGGTCAGAAGCAGCTCGGTAGGAACAGCAAGGGCTGCAGCATCAAAGAGGATTCTGTGTTTGACAATAGCTTTGACATCGATAGCTTTGACATCGATGATTTGGACGAGGAGGACGTGCCAGAGTGCTTTCTGAATCCGCCAAGTCTCTCTGCATCATACGGGGCAGTTCAGCCCATCCGGGAGGGGGGAGTCAAGACACCCTGGGAAAAGAGAACTCCAGCACCTAGTGACAGCGGCTGCTCTTCACGTCCCTCTACAGCTGCTAATGTCAAAAGATCACAAACGGTGCTGGGCTCCTCAGGTACTTGATGTTACAAGTGAGATTCACTTTTAAATGTTAGTGTGGTTAATAGAACCAGTGCTGAGATATAACCTGATCATTCAGTGACCTTTCTAAAGGCGAGTGTATGGCTTATATCTTCCCGATCATCTCACTTTTCTTTCTCTCCTTTAAAGTGTTAAAGGCCCACTGGTGAAGGCGACTCTCTGCTACAATGCCCATTTAACATGTGTCACCACAGCTGATCCCCAATCCTCCATAGCTCACAAAGTGACCACACTTTTCTTTGAATTCATTCTCGGGATGTGGGTGTTGCTGGCAAGGCCGGTAATCTATGGTCCATCCCCAGTTGCCCTGAGGAGTTGGTGGGCCGCCTTCTTGAAACACTGCGTGTAGCAGTTTGATACAACTGAGAGTCAACTATGTTGGTGTGGGACTGGAGTCACGTATAGGCCCAGACCGGGTAAGGACGGCAGGTTTCCTTCCTTAAAAGACATTAGTGAACCAGTTGGGTTTTTACGACAACCTGACAGCTTCACGGTCACTTTTACTGATACCAGCTTTTTATTTAATTTCCAGATTTTTTTTAAACTGAATTCAAATTCTTAAAGTGCCTCATTGGGGTTTGAACTCATGTTCTCTGGATTATTAGTCCAGGCCTCTGGATTACCAGTAACATAACCACTACGCCACAGCACCCTGCGCTTTGCGGTAGAAATTACGGGATCGCAGAGCCCTGGTTAACTTTTTCCATTCGTAGTACCCAACTGAGATCAGCTAATTCTGCATAGACCAGGGCTTGAACCTGGGATCGTTTGCCTCCGTACTATACCAGTTGGTGCCTTTACCCATTAGCCCATCCAGGGACCTACGTTGATTTTTGTTTTTTTAATTGGAATATTGCCCAAAGAGTCCAGGTTCGGTGCTGGGCCTGTGCTGAACTAGTTAACCTTGGTTGTGGCTGCAGCAGGGATTCTGCAATTGGCCTCCGCGTCCTGACTCCTGATCGGTGGCCAGTGACTCCTGTGTGAGAATATGGGGTGAAGACAGGGTTGGGTCGTGAGTGTGACGCATTCCACAGTTGAATTGCCAGCTGGCATTCACACATGAAGAGCAGTGTGTTTTCTTTTTTAAAAGCAATAAACTGAATTGAATCCTATTTTAAAAGAAAAGCAATGGCTGTCTCAGTATAAACCTCCAGCAATTTCTAGTTACTTCTTTTAATACCGATTTTCAAATGTACTTTTCTCTGAACATCATCCTCTATATTCTGTGACTAAGGAGATAGTGGCAAAGGCCTGTGTTCCCTGTTTTTGCCTGATGCTGTGCAGCTCGCTTGTGAAGTAGCACCTGGTCTTTATTCAGTGTTTGTCCCTCCTTTAGTGTGACCCAAACAGACCAAACACAAGCCTGTGTCCTGCTGCTGACCATTGCACAGCTTCAAGTTGTAAGATACTATCTGCCCCAGGACACGTACAATGACCGGTGTGACAATGCGTTTACTTTCTTCCAGCGGGGGACTCCTGTGAGCAAGGGCTTCCCAAAAACCCTGCCCTGGGGCGTTACCAGGGTTTCCGTTTCCCACACTCCACGGAGATGATGCGGATTTTTCACAAAAAGTTTGGGTTGCATCAGTTTCGAACAAACCAGCTGGAAGCGATCAATGCAGCACTGATGGGCGAAGACTGCTTTATCTTGATGCCTACTGGTACGTAACCAAGACACCCTGGAGCAAATGTCTCAAATAATTTTCCTTTTATGACGCCTTGGGAAGTTTTCAATGTTAAAGGCACTAAATAAATGTGAGTTGTTGATTGTATTGTGCTTCTGATTTTGAATGACTAAAATCAGTATTTTTCTGTGTGGCAGACTCGCTCTCCCTCTTGCAGCGTGCATGTGTGTTTGTGAACGCTCGTCAGAAGGTCGTGAGTTTGAGTCCCAATCCAGAAACTTAAGCTCAAAATCCAGGCTGACACACTGAGGGAGTGCTGCACTGCCGGAGGTGCCATCTTTTGGATGAGACGTTAAACTGAGGACCCCGTCTGCCCTCTCGGGGAGGGGGTGGGGTGGAGAGCCATACCCGAGCAGGAGCTGATGTATTCAGCAGAGAAGGAGGGTGAAAGAAAGCCACATCACATCCTCAGAACATCCCAAAACGCTTCACAACCCATCAATTATGTTTGAAGAGTAGTTACTGTTGTTATGTTGCCACATGTGGCAGTCAATTTGCACTCGGCAAGATCCCACAAACCGCAAATGAGTTAAATGACCGGGGTATCTCTATTTTTAGTGGTGTTGGTTGAGGGGTGAATGTTGGCCAGGACGCTGGGAGCACTCCCTGTCCTCCTTCGATAGTATCGTAGAGGTGGGGGTAGAAATGTAGAAAAACCATCTGGTCTATTGGAGAAAACAATGATAAATATACGACCATACTGTTGCAGATTTTTCTCTTGCTATATTGCAGCTGGTTGGCCTGTGTTTCTCTGTTGTGATTCGTCCTGTCTGTTTCAGGTGGTGGCAAGAGTCTGTGTTACCAGCTGCCAGCCTGTCTCACCCCAGGAGTCACCGTTGTGATTTCCCCACTCAGGTCACTGATCCTGGATCAAGTGCAGAAACTGACCTTGTTTGATGTGAGTTTAAACAATATCTTGCCCACTGCAGCCATCAAAATGATGTTTCTCAGGAGTGTAGTAACGATATGACTACAGAATAAATGGGAGTCTTGCGATGCAACCATTTGCATGTGACGCTGGGATTGTTCTCCTTAGAGCAGGGAAGGTTAAGGGGAGATTTAATAGAGGCTCTCAAAATTATGAAGGGTTTTGATTGAGTAAATAGGGAGAAACTGTTTCTAGTTGCAGGTGGTCGATAACCAGGGGGCACAAATTTACGGTAATTGGCAAAAGAACCAGAGGGGAGATTAGAAATTTTTTTGCGCAGTGAGTTGTTCTGATCTGGAATGCGCTGCCTGAAAGGGCGGTGGAAGCAGATTCAATAATAACTTTCAAAAGGGAATTGGATAAATACTTGAAAAGGAAACGTTGCAGGGCTATGGAGAAAGAGCAGGGGGAGTGGGACTAATTGGATAGCTCTTTCAAAGAGCCGGCACAGGCACGATGGGCCGAATGGGGTCCTTCTATGCCGTATCATTCTATGATTTATATCATTGGGGGAAAGGTAGCAAACTGGAGCCTTACAGGACTGCTTGTGAGGGGAGATATATGTCTTCACTGACATCGATGGATGTGAAGAGACTAGGGGATTACATTATTTAATGTGCGTTACAGAAGTGAAGGGGAAGGGGCCCCCCTGACTTTAGTGCACTGACATGATTCACTCTTTGGTTGTAAGGCACGGATTTGTGTTCTATAATTCTCTGTTCGGCGAGTTCCTGGTCAAAGGTCAGTTCGTACGGTGGTGCTGGGTAGAGACTAGTTGCATCCCAGAAGGGAAGGGCCAGATTCAGAGGACGAGTGAGCCTGGGTTACTCTGAACAGCTGGGAAACTAGTCACCGGCCCAACCTCCTGGAACCCTGAGAGATGTGAACAGACCCAGTGAGCAGCAGGAATCGATCGAGAAACTTTTGTGGAGAAAGGGAGGTGGTGTAGACGGGTTTAAAATTTGTCTTTTATTTTCCTTTTACAGATCCCAGCTACCCACATGACCGGGAGCAAGACTGACTCGGAAGCTGCAAGTACCTATATGCAATTGTCCAAGAAAGATCCTGTTGTGAAGTTGCTTTACTGCACTCCTGAGAAGGTAAGCCTGAAATATTTTAATCAAATTAGTAAGCTGTCTCTCTCCCCGCCCCCCCCCTCACCCTTGTTTTTCTTGCTTATTAGAATGAAGTTATTCTCTTTCCCTCTGGTAGGGCTGAGATTATGGATTCTGGATGAGGGGCCCATGGCTATGAATCTGCTTCCCACTGACACACCCCTCCGTGCAGTTTTACATTGTGGTGCAGTAGGAATACATTCCTTTAGTGAACTTGGGACTGCTGGGAGGTGTCAGAATCTACTCGTCATCAGTAGGCGTGTGAACCTCCTTCGTTTTATTCTCCCTGATGTTACTCGGTGTATTGCCGTGTACTCCAGTGCTCCCCTTTATTGCACCGTGACCCTCCTATAAGACAAATGGAAGTTACTTGGCTGATTTATTTATAATGAAGGCTCCTCATTTTCAATTTCTTCCAAAAATTCCTGATTTTTATTTCTGCTATGGACCGTTTGTTTTTGAGTCTGGTTTTCTTTTTTTAGTGTTCCATTATTCGCTGGTTTTCTTTTAACGCGTCTTTCCCATTCGCCTTGCCGTGTTTGAACTGAAAATGCTACTCTGACTTCTCAAAAACCCAGTTCTTTCGGTTCTTGCCCTGTATTCCAGTTAAGTTGAGGAGTCCAAGCGTGATACTTTTACACACTCGCTAGTCGATCTGCTGCAGTGTCAGACACGGGGAGTCAAGACACTTGTAGTCTTTGGGTGAATTACGGTTAGAGAGTGTGGATTAATTGGACCAGGGTGCTCAGTCGTAATTCAGTCCCCATTTTAAAGTCGTGTATTCTGTCCTTATTTTAATATTTCCATTATAAATTCCCATTTCCACATTTATAGTGGAGGGGCTGCAGCACCTCTGCTGGAGGGAGAGTGATTACAGAGTGATGTTTACATAGGGAGTTTACATTATAAATTCCTATGTCCGCATTTATAATGGAAACAGTTCACTGGAAGTGCGTGCAGCCATAAGACTTTTAATTTTTTTTATAGATGTGGAGGAGACTCGAGATATGTTACATTTCTTCAACTGTTAATTTATTTTTTCCCTCTGGAATGTTTGGTTATATTTTCCTCTGATACTTACCTGTTTTGACAGGTTCAAAATAAACCCTGAATTTTTTTTCAGAAATAAAAAATGAAAACAATGCTAATTATATAATCAAAAGCAAAATACTGGAAATCTGAAATAAAAACCGAAAATGCTGGAAACAGTAGGTCAGGCAGCGTCTGTGGAGAGAGAAACGTAGAGTTAACGTTTCAGGTCAATGACCTTTCGTCAGATGCTGCCTGACCTGCTGAGTATTTCCAGCTTTTTCTCTTTTTATTGCTAATTATATAATAACTGAGCAAATCAATTATGATGTTTTATAGCTGCAGATGGTTACACCTGCGATTTAGTGTGTTTTTTAAAAAAAACAATGGGAGTGAGGAAAAGTAGGTCCATCTCAGAGGGGCATCACAAGTCATACCGTTACGCGTATTGTGTATGCAAGAGGTGTTGGAATTGTGTCCTGCAGTATAGTGCGCACTGTATTAAACACTGTTCCATAGTTTGTGGAAATTGTGGGTCTTTTTAAATACTAGTAACACTAGCAGCTTAGTAATTTCAACATGGTTGACTCTTAACTCAAGTGGCCCAGCCACTCGATTGTATCAAACTGCTACTGCAGCGGTTCAAGAAGGGGTCTCACCACCGTCACCACCTCCTCAGGGCTACTGGAGATCTCAGTGATGCCCACATCCCAAGAATTAATTTTAAGAAAAATTTCCCCGGGCGTAGTAACCTTGATTCTCCCATTCAATCCAGGTCAGCGCCAGTAACCGACTGATCTCCGCACTGGTAAATTTGTACCAGAGGAAGCTTCTGGCTCGTTTCATTATCGATGAGGCTCACTGTGTCAGCCAGGTAACTTGCTTCATTTTTACATTTCTATTTCTAGATTTCAGTTGTGGCTCAGTGGTAGCACTCTGAATCAGAAGATATTATGGTCAAGTCCCACTCCATTGGCGCTCCAGTGCTTTTCTGAGGGAGTGCTGCACCGTCGAAGGTGCCGTTTTTTGAATGAGACGTTAAACCAAGCTCCCGTCTGCCTTTTTAGGCGGATGGATAAGATCCCTGAGGAAACTTTGAAGAAGAGCAGGGGCGTTCTCCCCAGTGTCCTGGGCCAATATTTATTCCTCAACCAACATCACTTAAAAAAAAAACAGGATATCTGGTCATTATCACATTGCTGTTTGTGGGAACTTGCTGTGTGACTACATTTCATTGGCTGTAAAGCACTTTGGGATGTCATAGGAACAGGAGGAGGCCATTTAGCCCCTCGAGCCTGTTCCATCATTCGATGAGATCACGGCTGATCTGTGACCTAACTCCATGTACCTGCCGTAGCTCCATCTCCTTTTAATACTTCTGGTTAACAAAAATCTATCAATCTCAGATTTAAAATTAACAATTGAGCTAGCATCAATTGCTGTTTGCGGAAGTGTTATGAGGCCTTGAAAGGCGTTTTATAAATGCAAATCTGTTCTTTCTTTCTGTTCGTACAGATAAGGTTGGGTGTGGGAGCAGCAGGTGCTATAGGCGTGCTGGGATATGAACTTAAGGTCCTTTCTGCCCTATTTGTCACTGATATGAGTGTTTGGCCCTCCTTCCAGCCCATGCTCACTGTGTGGGATTGTCATAATCGAGCCTGATACTGTCCTCAATCAATGTCCACGCTTCCATATTCCAGGGAAAGGTCACTGAATGTTGATTAGGAGCAGGAATGCTGGCTGTTTTATTTTTGTTCTTCCCTCCCTACTCTAGGGGCACTGAAGCCAGTTGTAGCATCCCAGTTGAGAGCAGCTAACTCGACACAGACTGAGAATCGGACGCGGGACGGTCTGCTTCACTGGTAGTGGGTAGCTGCCTGTTGTTTTTCTAAAACTGACTCTCGTTCCGCAATCACCAGAGGAATATGTTTTGAGTGGGAGGGTGCACTCATCTGACAAACACCCTCAGGAATAGCAGAGAGCAATATCTTTTTCAATATTATACCTGCTGCTCAAAGCCATGATTCATCTTGTAAATTAGTACCAAATGAGTGTAGGCTGCAGTTTACGATGCAAATCACAGCTCCCAGTGGCTTGTACAAACAAAAGATATTCTCCTCGGAGATGCTTCCTATTAAGATCTCAGTGGTGGCAGCAGTTGAAGAGAATCCCGTCTTGCAAAATGTCTTTCTGTGCTGACTGCTCATATGATGAGGTTTGGTGGAACAGGGGTAGCAAAGATCTGGATCTTGTGGAAAAGATGAAGAGATTTATTGCCCTAGGGCAGGGGGAAGACCCTCTGTAGTTAATCTCTTGTTGGAAGGATCAGTTTGAACATCACTCCAGCTGAATGACTCAGCCAGCACCCTTTGCTCCTCTTAAGTCCAAATTACTACTCGACCCCATATTCTCTCTTCCCACCACAACCCCCCCCCTTCCCCTCGCCCTTCCCAACCCGCAAGCCATTTCTTCATCCATTATTCCCCCTGCTCTCTGAATTCCAATAGCACTTTGTTTTGCCACCTTTCTCCCTTCCTTTAAAATCGATCTCTTTGACAGTACGTTTAGTGTTTTCCCCCTTTTTAGTAAAGCATTCTGAGACCTTGCTGTCCATGAGCGATGCTTTATTAGTACATGTTGGCTGAGGTATCGCAGCCAGTTGTCCCCAAGTACCCTTATTTGGAACACCTCATGGGGATATCGAGGGGGCAGTAACGGAGTCTGTGGGCCGACTTCCTCCCGTCAGCTCCATGCGTTCGTGCCTCGTTTTGCAGCTGTCAGAAATTAACTGTTTCTATCTCTATTCAGTGGGGCCATGATTTCCGTCCTGATTACAAGAGATTGAATGAGCTTCGGCACAAGTTTCCTTCGATCCCGATGATGGCCCTAACAGCCACCGCCACACCTCGGGTCCAGAAAGATATCCTCAACCAGCTCAAGATGCTGAAGCCTCAAGTGTACGTAGCTTCATTTTAAGTTTTGTTTTGGGGGTGGCGGGGGGGGGGGTGGTGAGGAAGAAGAGTATTTGTTTAAATTAATAAACTTTATTACATACATTCATCGATCTGTATTTTGAAATGTGTTTTGTCACTTTTCAGTTGGAACACTTTTTTTTGTTAAAAAAATAAAGCCAATTATTTCCTGATGGTTTCTTCTAACTGTGGGGAGGAACCAGGGATTTAAAAGCAACTGCCAATCTATGGAAAAAAAAACCTCCCCAGCAATTAGATCTGTGGCCTTAGAAATACTCGAGTTACACACAGCAGAATAATACCATTGTGCATTACTCGGCATTATGCTCCTGTCTTTATAAACCCACGATCCTCTGACTAACTGAGAGCAATGCCACGGGAGCTCCGTAAGTTAAATATATGTTTTAAAAATTACAGGCGGACCTTTTATTTATAATCTTTTAGTTGGACACAAAAGTAAGTGCTGTGCCCTCTGCCCCAGGGTCGTGAGCACCATTCTTTGGTTCTTGATCAAAGTTTCATGTATATTTCTTCTTATTTTTCCTGTGCACATTTTTAAATAAAAGTTGTAAAGAAAGAAAAGCTTGCATTTATATAGCGCCTTTCACGACCTCAAGCGCTTTACAGCCAATGAAACATTTTTTGAAGTGTAGTCACTGTTGTAATGTAGGAAACGCTGCAGCCAATTTGCGCACAGCAAGGTCCCACAAACAGTAATAAGATAATGACCAGATAATCTGTTTTTAAGTGATGTTGATTGAAGGATAAATATTGGCCAGGACGCCGGGGAGAACTCCTCTGCTCTTCTTCGAATAGTGCTGTGGGATCTTTTACGTCCACCTGAGAGGGCAGGCAGGGCCTTGGTCTGACTGTACCTCCGACAGTGCAGCACTCCCTCAGTACTGCAAAGTGGATCCCAGAAGTGCCAGTCATTGGGTGTTACTGCTTGTAATGCCAATCATTGTATAATTACTGCATTGCACTAGGTGGTATCTGTGGGTATATTACATCATTTAAGTGCTGAGATACAGCAGCACATTCTTTATATAAAAGGTAATTTTTCTTCAAATGAGGTTTATAATTTCAACGTAGGTTATGTTTTTTTTTTCTCCTCTTAAGCGTCAGCCATGGCTCAGTGACAGCACTCGTGCCTCTAAATCAGAAGGTCGTGGGTCCAAGCCCCACTCCTGGCCTTGAGCACATAATCCTAGCTGACACTCCAGTGCAGTACTGAAGGAGTGTTCCACTGTTCCAGCACAGTCTTTCAGCACAGCAATTAAACCAAAGCCCTGTCTGCCCCCTCAGATGGACATAACAGATCCCAATGTACTGTTTGAACAATAGCAGGGGAGTTCTCCCCTGTGTCCTGGCCAATATTTATCCTTCAACCAACATCACTAAAACAAATTAAACTGTCATTTATCTTGATTGCTGTATGCAAATTAGCTACCACTTTTGCCTAAATAACAACTAAATTTCAAAAATAATTCTTGGCTCTTATATGCTTTGGGACCTCCTAAGGACATAAAAGGTGACTTATAAATGCAAGTTCTTTCTTTTCCCCCCTCCTCTTTAGTCTTCCTGCTCCACACTGTCTGACTATATCTCTGTATCTGGCTGGTAAGATATACCAAAGGATAACCAAGATGACTTAAACCTCCAATTTCCCCTCATTTCTATGCAGGAAGTGCCCTGCTGCTCTGCACTTCCCATGATGACCTAACTGAGGTTTGGGAAGTCAGCTGTGTGGGGAATTGCTCGATCTGCAGTATGCCTACGATCCTGCAGATTCTTTATGGGCCACTGAGACCTGGCTATCAGTTCTGTTGCATGGAGTTGTAGTACCGAGGCTTCATGTTGTATTTCTGCAGGTTCACCATGAGCTTCAATAGACACAACCTGAAGTACGAGGTCCTGCTGAAAAAGCCCAAGAAGATCGCTGAAGACTGCACCGAATGGATCAAAAAGACCTATCCACGTAAGTGTCGATCAGGTGCTGTGCTCAGGTGCTTTACAGATGCAGCATGCCTGTGGCTGGCTGTACAGAATTGATCATTTAGAACAGCATCTCCTTCTGTACAGAACCCAATGACTTTTGACAGCTTAATCTTCTTCTTTAATATATTATTAATCATCTTTTGTGTAGTTAGAGCTAAATATTTACATCCGCTACATGACTCACTGATGGTATTTTGGGCTGAGATAGCCCTGTGAATGTAATAATAGTCACATCTCGAGAGAGGGCAGTGGTAACTTTTATAAAATAACTGGGAGTGTGCCAACCTTTATGCATGTAACGATCTACATGAACAATATCGTGACCTCTTATCTTTTGCATCAATCTAATTGTTAATATTTAAATTATTAACTAGTTATTCACCAGTTTGCTGTTTGTAGAATATGGCTGTATGCAAAATAGCTGCCATATTTTGTTGACCGAATCAGTGACTGCACTTCAAAGTAATTCCTTCTGTGTAAAGTTTGTTCTCGCTCTCATAATATTGAACCTTGATGCTTATATACACAGAAATATGTTACTCTGCTTTGATCATTGAAATGATGATCAGTAGCAATGCAGTGTGAGTCACACGGCACCTGCTGTTTGGGAAACTACCACCCAACTTCATTCTGATTGCACTCTTGTGAGTAAATGCATTTTATTGAATTGCATTGGATGTGTTTTCTGTCGGTAACACACTGATAAACTGAGTGAATTTCCCACTGCTGATACACACCAACTATTTGTATTATCCTGTGTATTTCTCTATCTTTGTTACCCAAGTGTCAACAAATGAATTTAGGTACATTTTCCAAAATATATTGAATGACCTATATCAACCTCTTTTAATTAACCTGTGCTCAGCTTGTACTTGTGGTGAATATTCCCACCCCCTGCAAGTAGAAGACGTGGTAGATTATCTAACTGGAGAGACGCTGCTAACATCTCCCTCTCGCTCCTGGACAGGAGACAAGGAAAAGTTTACTATCTAAAAGGCTTTCCTTTTTCTCTGACAACCTCTGTAGCCTCTCTATTTATTGATACTACCACAATTGGTGCTTGTATGTATTTATATTGCACATCAGCACCTCTCAAATGTCGCAAAACACTTCACATACAGTGAGTTGCTTTGAAGCACAGTCACTGTTGTTATGTAGGCAAAACATGGCCATTCTGCTCTTTTTCCCCACCCCCCTTCCCCGTGTATTTGCAGTGCATCGAAATCAATATCCAACGTGCAATCACCTCTAACTCATCCTCAGAATCATAAAAGTGTGGAACTCCTTATTCAATCTTTATTTCCTCAATTACCAGGCTTTTAAAATCCAAGTTTGGTGTCACTTAGGGCCGCCAACTCTGGATGGACGTATTCCTGGAGGTTTCATCACATGACATCCTGCCTCCGACTGCCCCGTCCCCACACACTCACCATTGGTCGTCCAACACGTCCATCCTCGTGGCGCACTGCCTTCCTACACCAATCGGAAAAGGAATAGATGTTTTGTCACCTGATTGGATGATTCTTGATTCTGCCAAACGGCCTTTTTTCCCCCATCTCCAATCTTTTTACAACTAATAATTGAAAGTGTTCAAAGAAAATGGGGGGGATAAAAAGCAGTGCCCTGGAGATTAATCTTCAATTCCTGGAGGGCAACCCTAGTGTCACCTAATGGTTAGTTCCTGATCTATTGTGTCTCTCTTACTCCCTTCAACCTGGATTTGTGCTCGGTACTATGGGACTTGATCCTTTGATTCCGTTTCTCTGTTTGTTTTTTCTTTTTTTTAAATAAAAAAGCAATCTTGTGCTGCACCAACTCCCTTGTTTTGCGTCATTAACAGACGACTCTGGAATTATTTACTGTCTGTCTCGGCGTGAATGCGACATGATGGCTGGAACGCTGAAGAGGAACGGGATAGCGGGGCTGGCTTACCACGCTGGTCTGCAGGACACCGACCGGGATCTGGTGCAAAACAAGTGGATTAACCAAGACGGCTGCCAGGTAAGAAGCCCTAAAAAGCTGGGCACGGTTGTCTTCCCCCGATCGGTGGGTTTGGTTGTACGTCTGTCTGGTGTTTGCATTACTTTTAGTGTCTGGCTAAAGAGCAATCTACGGCCTGCTCTCTCGGCCAGTGATGGTACTTCAACAAGGAGAAAGGCAAGAAATGAAGGAAAATGACTAGTTTATTGTATTTTGGTAAAGTGCTTTCAGCACAGAATCATACAGCATAAGGAAGCCATTCAGCCCATTGAGCCTGTTCCGGCTCTTTGAAAAAGCTATCCAATTAGTCCCACTCCCCCTGCTCTTTCCCCATAGCCCTGCAAATTTTTCCCCTTCAAATATTTATCCAATTCCCTTTTGAGAGTTACAATTGAATCTGCTTCCTCCACCCTTTCAGGCAGCGCATTCCAGATCATAACAACTCGCTACGTAATAAAATGTTCGCCTCATCTCCCCTCTGGTTCTTTTGCCAATTACCTTAAATCTGTATCCTCTGGTTACTGACCCTCCTGCCAGTGGAAACAGTTTCTCCCTATCTACTCTATCAAAACCCCTCCTAATTTTGAACACCTCGATTAAATCTCCCCATAACCTTCTCTACCCTAAGGAGAACAATCCCAGCTTCTCCAGTCTCTCCACATAACTGAAGTCCCTCATCCCTGGTATCATTCTGGTAAATCTAGATTGCCAGTTTTTAAATTATTATTTTAAGAAACAAATTAATATTATGCAATAGAATTTTATTGCAGAGGCGAAGTAAATACCTGTACAAACTGGTGTAAAAATTGCCCCCTGCTGTTTTACGGTTGGTAATTTAGCAAAAAAAACCTGCAAATAAGCCTATAATATATAAAATGGAAGTGACCATCTTGTGGTGCATGGGGGCTGGTTGAAGGGTGTCAGAATGAGCGACCCCTCCAGTTATGGGCTCACCTTTGGCCTCTGTGTTCCCGCCAGGTGATTTGTGCCACCATTGCCTTTGGTATGGGGATCGATAAGCCAGACGTGCGCTACGTGATCCATGCCACGTTACCCAAGTCCATGGAAGGATACTACCAGGAGTCGGGCCGGGCGGGGAGAGACGGGGAAACGTCCCATTGTGTCCTTTTCTACAGTTACAGTGACGTCACCAGGATCAGGCGCATTATCCAAAGTGAGTGAGCAATCGGCGCCAACGGTGCCTGATAGGTTTGTGGAACAAAAACGTGTTTTTCTAGTCAGCGCAAATCAGGCTTGGTCATGATGCCTGCCACAGTTGAATAGTCCAGCGTTGTCAGGAAATTAGTTACAGTGGGGGAAAAATGTCTCTGAGAATCTCCGTTCACTGTAATAAATTGTGCCTTTATATTGTGATTGTGACTAAATTCTATCCACGAGTCTCCCAATGTGAGCTGGTGATTGACAGTAGTGCCACGTTGTCTTTCCCCCCCCCCAATGGCCTAGTGCTTCAAGGCCTGGTGTAGCACTGAGTCTCACAGACCTGAGGGTCCAGGTTCGAATCTCGCTTCGTGCGGACTTGGCCGATCTCAGCTGGGACATGAGTTGGAGGTTGGAGTGCTCCGATTAGCTACTAGATCCCCGGGGCGAAGCTGGGGAAAGTATCAGCCGGGGTTCTTGCTCCTATATGTTATCCAATTAAAATGCGCGTGTGTGTCAGAGTTGGGTGAGAATAGCATCGGGCTCGGCCGTGGCACCTGCCACAGTCGAATAGTCCAGCAACACTTGCACAATAGCCACAGTATAGTCACTGTGCTCCAGGGAGAGGAAGGAAGAACACTGGAGGAGGAGGGAGAGGGGAATTTATAAACACAAACCGGTCACACTGAGACGTTGCTTTCAATCTGGTGTTTAAACAGTGACATTTGCGTTCTGCAGTGGAGAAGGACGGGAACCAGTTCACCAAGCAGACCCACTTCAACAACCTGTACAACATGGTCCATTACTGTGAGAACGTGGTGGAATGCCGCAGGACTCAGCTGCTGGCCTACTTTGGAGAAAATGGCTTCAACCCCCAGTTTTGCAAAGAACACCCAGAAGTGACCTGTGACAACTGCATCAGGAAGAAAGTAAGTTCGGCTGAAATGCTAGTTACTGTTACTAGTACTGAAATGCTAGTTACTGTTACTAGTACTGAAAGGCTAGTTACTAGTACTGAAAGGCTAGTTACTGTTACTAGTACTGAAAGGCTAGTTACTGTTGCCGTGCATTACAAACCAGTAATTTAACATCTGTTCTGTTGAAGCCATAAGACATGCAAGGAACGTTCCTGCCATTTTAGGAATGGATGTGCACGTATGATGTTAATTGCAGCCAGTTTATGAATGGCTGCCTATCTGCAGCATCAGACTATTACTTTGAGATTGTGAGTAAATATTGGTGGTTTGCTGTATAGTGTAGAGCAGTCTTCCGCACTAACTCTTTATTGAGGGCCAAAGTTTTAAGCAGCGTGTGCGTTGAAGGTCGTTCTCAGTAATGCTCCAACGTCCTGTGCCACGGAGCCGTGTGGTGGAAGTGGGTGCTCACTTTGGATGCTGGAATTGTGCATGTGTGCGCGCGCTTGCCTTTGCCACAAATTGCCATGGTGGGATTTGAACTCTCCACCTCTGGTTTGCAAGTCCAGTACCATAACCACCACATTCCCATACCTTAATATAATCTGTTTGAAGAATTACAGGACCAGGAATGTCACAGATGAAGTGAAGAACATCGTGAGATTTGCTCAGGAGCACTGCGCTAGTGTCAATGGAAGAAAATACAGTGCAGGACAGCCGTCCAGCAGGCTCACCTTGAACATGATGGTCGATATCTTCCTGGGTGAGTGCAGATTATTTACAGGGACCTGTCTGCTTCCAGATTATTTGGGGAGGACAGGAAGGGGAAGGGATATCTGATCTCCAAATGACAAACTAGGGTCGCACCATATACAGTTTTGTGATGTGTTGTTAATTAGTTTCCTTACACCTTTGGCTCAAGGTAGTTTCATGCTTTCCTTTTTTGATTTCTCTTCCTTTTGCCTGCTCGTTCTCATTCATTCTCTCACTCAAATTGTAGTTGTAGTTTTGCTGCTTTAAGCTATCAAATGGAGAATCCTGAAGTGAAATAGCAAAGATTAGAATCATAGAATCTTACAGCACAGAATGAGGCCTTTCGGCCCGTCTTGCCTGTGCCAGCTCTTTGAAAGAGCTGTCCAATTTAGCCCCACTCCCCAGCTTTTTCCCCATGACCCTGTAAATCAGTCCTCTTCAAGTACGTTCCGATTGCCTTTTGAAAGTTCCTATGAAATCTGATTCCACCACCCTTTCAGGCAGTGCGTTCCAGATCTTAACCCTCTGTGAGAAAAAATTTCCCCTCATTTCCCCTCTCGTTCTTTTGCCAATTATTTTAAATCTTTGACCGCTGGTTACTGACCCACTTGCCAGTGGAAACAGTCTGTTCTATCAAAACCCCTCATTATTTTGAATACCTCTATTAGGGCTCCCTTTAACCTTCTCTGCTCTGAGGAGAACAATCTCAGCTCCTTCGATCACTCCTCATATCTGAAGTTCCTGGTATCCTGGTAAACCTCCTCTGCACCCTCTCCAAGGCCTTGACATCCTTCCTAAAGTTTAGTGCCCAGAATTGTACACATTACTCCAGCTGAGGCCTAACCAGTGATTTGTAAAGGTTTAGCATGACTTCCTTGTTTTTGTATTCATTGCCCCTATTTACAAAGCCAAGTATCCCATACACTTTCTTAATCGCCTTATCAACTTGCCCTGCCACCTTCAAAGATTTGTGAATATGCACCCCCAGGTCCCTCTACTCTTGCACCCCCCTCAAAATAGTACCATTTAGATTATATTGCGTCTCCATGTTGTTCCTCCAAAATTGCATCACTTCACACTTATCCGCATTCAATTTCATCTGCCATTTCACCAGTCTGTCTGTCCTCCTGAAGTCTGCTACTATCCTCCTCACTACTTACTACGTTGCCAAGTTTTGTATCATCTGCTAACTTTGAAACTGTACTCCCTATACCCAAGTCCAAGTTATTTATGTATAACAAGAAAAGCAATGGTCCTAATTTCGACCCTGGGGGACCCCACTGCATACTTCCCTCCAGTCAGAAAAACATCTGTTCACCGCTACTTTTCTGCCTCCTATCCCTCAGCCGATTATTTACCCAAGTTACCTCCATCCCTTTAATCCCATGTGGTCCTATTTGCGGAATAAGTCTGTTATGTGGTACTTTATCAAATGCCTTTTGAAAGTCCATATATACAACATCTACTGCACTACCCTCATCAAAGAACTCAAACAGGTTAGTCAGACACGATTTGCCTTTAACAAATCCACGCTGGCTGTCCCTTATTAATCCATGCTTCTCTAAGTGAGAATTAATTTTGTCCTTGACCATGGTCTTTAGTAGTTTTCCCACCACTGACGTTAGACTGACTGGCCTGTAGATGCTAGGTTTATCCCTCTCCCCTTTTTTGAATAGGGGTGTAACATTTGCAATCCTCCAGTCCTCTGGCACCACTCCCATATCTAAGGAGGATTGAAAGATTGTGGCCAGAGCTTCTGCTATCTCCACCCTTGTTTCCCTCAGCAACCTAGGATGCATCCCATCTCTACTGGGTGACTTGTTAACTTTGAATGATGCCAACCTATATAGCACCTCTTTCTATCTATTTTTATCCTATCCAATATCTCTACTCCCCCCTCCTCCTCTGTGACATTAACTTCATCCTCTTCTTTCATGAAGACAGATGCAAAGTCCTCATTCAGTACCTCAGTCCTGCCCTCTGCCTTCACAGATTTCCTTCTTTGTCCCTAATCGGCCCCACCATTCCTTTAACTCTCCTTTTACACTTTATAAAAGATTTTCAGGTCCCCTTTTGTGTTACCTGCTAATCTTTTCTTGTAGTCTCTCTTTGCCCCTCTTATATCCTTTTTCAATTTCCCCCCTGTGCTCTCTGTATTCTGTACCAGACATTTGTCATAAACCTCCCTTTTCTGTTTTATGTTAACCTCTATTTCCTTTGTCATCCAGGGAGCTCCAGCTTTGGATGCCCCGTCTTTACTCCTAATGCGAATGTGCGTGGTTTGTACCCGAACTATCTCCACTTTGAAGGCCTGCCATTGCTCAATTACTGTTCTTTTTTTTGGCCAGTCTTTGTTTCCAGTCCACCTGTGCTCAATCCCTTCTCAAATCACTGAAATTGACTCTCTCTTCCAGTTGGGTATTTTCACCATTGATTTTTCTTTGTCTCTTCCCGTGACTACTTTAAACCTAATTATATTATGATCACTATTACCCAGATGCTCTCCCACTGAAACACACTCCACTTGCCCTACTTCATTCCCCAGAACTAGATCCAGCACTGCTTCCTTCCTCGTTGGGCTAGAAACATACTGATTAAGAAGGTTCTCCTGTACACATTTTAGGGATTCCTCACCCTCCTTGCTCTTTACACTATTTCCCCCGCAGCCTATATACCACTGATGACCCCGACTATTACTGCCCTATTATTTTTACATTTCTCTGAAATTTGCCTACAGATTTGCTCCTCTATCTCCTTCTCACTATTTGGAGGTCTATAGTAAATACCCAGCAATGTAACGGCTCCTTTTCTGTTCCTTAACTCTAACCAGACAGATTCAGTCTTTGAACCCTCTAGTATATCGTCCCTCTGTAGAACTGTAATATTTTCCTTGATCAATACTGCCACTCCGCTCTCCTTTCTTTTTTCCTTGCCTCCTGAATACATTGTAGCCAGAATGTTTCGTTCCCATTCCTGCCCATGTTTAAGACAGGTCTCCATTATAGCCGTTATATCATAACTCCATGTGGCAATTTTTGCCTGCAGCTCATCAATGTTATTTGTAACACTCCTCGCATTAACACACGTGCATTCCGACACCAGGCCAGTCTGCTTTGCTTTTTTCCTTCATTTAATTCCTGCTCTTTCTACACTATTCTTTATTCTGTTGCTATTTGTCCCTGCAAGTTTTCTGTGCACCTTGTCTTTCCTCTCCGCTACCTTGGTTCCCCTCCCCCACTGCACTAGTTAACCTCCCGGCGAGGCCATTGGTCCCAGCCCTGTTCAGGTGCAATCCATCCGGCTTGTACAGATGAAGGGGGAGAAAATATTAACCTTTGAACCCACTTATCAAAAAGTCAGAGGGTTGTAGTTCTGAATTTGATGGGCACTTGTACGCAGTCCCTTTTGTTGCCTCCTGTGTGCAGCGTTTCAAGATCCTTTGAGAGATGTGATCAGGTGCCAGTCCACTTTCTAAGGTTCTGTGGGTATTTGAACTGAGTTTATTCTCTGGCGCACACCTAATAAGCCCAAAGCTATTTGAACTTCCCGAACAGGTTGTAAAAATGCCAGGATCCAATCTGGTATATTCGGATCAGGGGCTGCCTATTCCCGTCACAACGTAGAACGACTCTTTCGACGGTTGGTGCTGGACAGAATTCTGAGCGAGGATTTGTACATCACGGCCAATGACCAAGCAGTCGCTTATGTAACTGCTGGAGAGAAAGCACAGCAGCTTCTGATGGGGTCCCTTCAGGTGCGTTCATTTTGCCTGATCTCCTGCGTTGATATTTGTGTTCTTGCTCGTGGTTGGTCGCTATTTTTTTTTTCTTTTTCACATTCTCTCCTTCCCTTCTGTTCTTCCGCTCCCCCGTCCACCCCAAAAACATCGTCTGAACTTTATTTTATCTGAACTTTTGTAAACAGCTGCCCAAATCCGACAGCAATTGCTTTTATTTAGAATTATAGAATCATACAGCACAAAAGGAGGTTATTCGGCCCATCGTGCCTGTGCCGGCTTTTTGAAAGAGCTATCTAATTAGTCCCACTTCCCTGCTCTTTCCCCATAGCCCTGCAATTTTTTCCCCTTCAAGTTCATATCCAATTCCCTTTTGAAAGTTACTTTCTAATCTGATTCCACCATATTTTTTCTGTTTTTTTTGCCTCTCCCAGGAGAATGGAACGCCAAGCAGCCATTCTGCCCCACACTCAGCAATGGGTGAGAGTGGGGGGAGGTCGGGAGAGGGAAGAAGTGTTCAGCCATGATGGTCCAGCCATCATGGTGTGTGGGGCAGACTTGATGGACCAGCTGGTCTTTTCTTGCCCGTCAGTGTCTGCTCGGCAGCGCACTTGACTCTAGACCAGACAGTTAAGGGTTTGAGTGCCGTGACAGGACTTGGTGCACAACCTGAGTTGACATTGTCTGAGGTGCAGTCCCTCCGGGTGAGGTGTTAAAAGTGAGTCCGTTGGTTTAGATGACAGTCTCGTGGCACCATTTAAAGAACTAGGAGCTCTCCTGAGCACCGTTCGTCCCACAACCAATAATCTTCCCTCGATCTACTCAAACTACCAAAAAACAACAGATTAACTGGAAATCGTCCATTGCTGATTGTGGCACAGAATGGCTGCTCGGTCTCCCTATTGTGTTCCAAAAAGTAATTTGTTGTTTGAAGGGATTTAAGATGTCTTGATATGATGAGGCGCTGTATAAATGTGAGTGTTTTTGACCCAAGGTGGAATTTCAGGAGACTGATAATGCCAGCAGCATCAGGAAGCAGAAGAACTCTGTGACAAAGAATGTTTCCAAACGGGAGGAGATGATTAAGAAGTGTCTTACCGAGCTGACTGAACTCTGCAAGCGCCTTGGCAAAGTCTATGGTGTCCATTACTTCAACATTTTTAACACTGCCACCATCAAAAGAATTGCAGGTATTTTTGAAAAAGGAAAGATAGATATGGGAGCAGGATGTCTGACTCCTTAAAAAGAAGAACCTTGGGTTTCTCTGATCACAGTATCGTTAACTTAGACCAGGATTTTTGCCTTGCTGCCGTCTGGAAATACGTTCTGCCTGTTAGTCACTCGTTGTGTAAGAACTTCCTGATAAGGGTTCTGATGAAAGAAAAAGAAAGACTATCTTGGGACGTCCCAAAGTAGTTTATGAAGTGTATTCACTGTTATAATGTTAGAAATGCGGCAGCCAATTTGCACACAGCAAGATCCCACAGACAGAAATGTGATAATGACCAGGTATTCTGTTGTTTGAGGGATAAATATTGGCCAGGACATCTGGGAGAATTCCCCCTGTTCTTCGAATAATGCCGTGGGATCTTTTACGTCCAGCTGAGAGGGCAGACGGGCCTTGGTTTAAAGTCTCATCTGAAAGACGGCACCTCCCTCAGTACTGCACTGAAGTGTCAGCATAGACTTTGTCTCTGGAGTGGGACTTGAACTCACAACCTCCTGACTCAGAGATGAGAGTGCCACCCACTGAGTGCCACTTTGAATTTTGGCTGTAGGATTTCATTAAAATTTCAGGGGCTGTGCTTAACGAAGTTCTGAGCAATTACTTTATTGTCGAGCTCCCTCACAGAACAGCAGCTGAACTTCCTGTGAACCTGTTTGCTTTTACAAAAAAAAAGGCAAAATGAAACCTGCAATAAAAACAAAGCAAAACTTGGGGCAAAACAATTAATATTCACATGAATTGAGAATATGGGATCCAGAACACTCGGCTCAGCTCTGATGTCCCGATTGTCATTCAAAGGATGTTAATGAGGTAAATGTGTTTTCTGCAGAGACGCTGTCATCAGAACCTGAGGTCCTTCTGCAGATTGACGGAGTCACCGAAGACAAGCTGGATAAATACGGAGGTGAACTCATCGACGTTCTCCAAAAGTATTCTGAATGGCAGCTGCCAGGTAATGGAAGACCCTCCCGCTTGTCGTCTATAAAGAATCTTTAGCACAGACCCCGGAGGTGGATGCTTTTCAACTTCTCTGCCAGGGATGCTCCTGCTCAAGGCGCTGACTTGTGCTGGGATCCAGTTCCACAGGTGCGACCAGCCCGGCCGTACTTTGCCCAAGTAACCGTTTCTCACATGTCGAGCCTCGATCCTGTGTTATCAGGTCTTTCGAAGAGTGGGGCGGGACGAGCCCAATCCTGTTCTCATTCAACTCCCTTTCCAGCAGGAGTCACAACAACAACTTGCATTTATATAGCGCCTTTAATGCAGTAAAAGGTCCCAAGGCACTATTATCAGACAAAAATTGACGCTGAGCCACATAGAGATATTAGGACAGGTGACCAAAAGCTTGGCCAAAGAGGTAGGTTTTAAGGAGCGATTTAAAGAAGAGGGGGATGGCGAGGTTTAGGGAGGGAATTCCAGAACTTAGGGCCTAGGCAGCTGAAGGCACGGCCACCAATGGTGGAGCGATGAAAATCGGGGATGTGCAAGAGGCCAGAATTGGAGGAGCGCAGAGATCTCGGAGGGTTGTAGGACTGGAGGAGGTTACAGAGATAGGGAGGAGGGAATTGAACACAAGGATGAGAATTTTAAAATCGAGGTGTTGCCGGATACTGATCAGGAATGGGAACCCTGGCTGATTTCTTTCCCCCCTCCCTTCCTTCCCCTACCCAGGGTCATTGAGGCTGTTTGTAGGAACCCAAATTCTGTCCCGGCTGGGAACAGATTGGGGGTTGAACTTGGGACCTCCTGTTCTGAAGTATGTTTAAAAGATATTGATGGTGAAATTCACCCTTTGTAAACTTCATTCCCTCTCACACTTCACAATGTCGCCTTGTGCGATAACAGAGGAGGAAGTGGTTGAAGACAATGCTTCCAACAGCTGGATAGACTGCAGAAGACCCCAGGACGAGGAGGAGCAGTATGGGGAAACCTCGGAGTACTTCAGCAGAAATAAAAGTGCAAGCACGAGAAAGCGGAAAAAAGGGCCGTATTTCAAAAGGGCAAAAAAAAGGAAAACTGGATACAACAACCAGCAGACTTCAAAAAGGTAAGTGACCTCGTCTAGAAGATCATGTACTCTCAGTCCACAGTGTGGCTTCATTATAAATAAATGATGGTGCTTTATCACCTCAGTGTCTGACATACTATGATCAATTTTGAAGTACATCTGGCGGGGGGGGGGGGTTTGCATTTTCTGTGTTTGTGCAGAAATGTCAGCCCCCAATCACATGCAGCCCATTCACGCATGTGTCCAAACTCGACTCCCAGAGATTGTACAACCCTCCTCCTGACCATTCTTTCTCACTGCCTCAAAACTGGAATTTCTGCAGGTTTTAAAAACCTAAGCTTGGTATCATTTATTTCCTCTTCCCTCCTACTTTTTCCAACCTTGTCCTGAGCTAGTGATCTTGGGCCATTCACCTTAAGTTTCTAAATTTAAAAAAAACCCCACAATTCCTACTTGTTAGAACAGTCCAGTTACCAAAGCTTGATGTCTTTTAAGCATACGCCATAGTTGTTGATTAAGGAGTTTTAAAAGTTGAGAGAATATCTAGTTAAGGGTGAGATTTAAGTTTATATATGTAGGTACAAATCATGTACTGTGTGAGGCACAGTGCCTCTAATCGTTTTTGGATTTGAGAATCTAGTCTGTGTAATAAAGCTAGTTAGGATTAAATAACGTACGTTATATTAAATTGATCTCTTCAAGGATTTGCTGGTTTTCTTTTGGTGGGGTGGGGTAAGGAAATTTCCTCCAAGTTTAACCTCTCTTTATTTGCCAAGTTCGGGAGTGTCTAGGAGACAGGCCCGGTCTGTTTTGAGGTGCTGAATGCCTTCCCTTTGTGCTCTCCTTAAACCAGTGAAGTAGCAGGAACAAGGCGTGTTTTACAAAACAAATGTTAGGATCACAGTCACATTTTCCTCTTCCCTCTCCCCAGGATTGAGGTGCTGAGGATGATTGTAGCATCTCTCCTGCTGCTGGCTGACCAGGGATCAAACCTGGGATCTTGGCCTCTGTGATTCTGTCGCACATCAATCCGTACATTACCAAATCAGCCATTGGAGGGAGCCATTTCACAACATTTTGTCGTGGGAACAGATTTATAAAAGTGTCACCTTACAGGAAGAAAAGATTTGCATTTATACAGCACCTTATTACACCCTCAACATCCCAAAATGCTTCTCAACCAATTCGTTACTTTTCAAGTGTACTCAGTATTATGTAGCTGTGTGCTAATTTGCACGCAGCAAAGCCCCATAAACAGCAATTGAGGTGAATGACCAGTTAATCTGCAATTGGTTGTTGGTGGAATGTTTTCCAGGACACTGGGAGAATTCCCTGTTCCTCTTAGAAAGATGCCTTGGGACCTTTTCCGTCCACCTGAATGAGCAGATGGTGCATCAGTTTAACATTATCTGGAAGATGATGTATGTTACTTGTTAGTTACTCCGTTCTGGGGTAACCCTCCTCTGTATATATTTAACATGCTGTGTTAATATGGGTGTGTGTTTCTGGTGTGTGTAATATTAATTGTTCTTTTCTTTGTTTAACACAGCTCTAACACACAATTTTCAACAACTTCAAAACATTTCAGCCCTGGACCAGCCACAGGCAGCAGGAGACCAGGGGTGATGCCACTGCCTGTCCCCCGCAGCAACAACAACCAGCGACCCTTCCTCAAGCCTTCGTACTCGTTCAGCTGACCGTTGTTCTCAGGCTGCCTCTCTTTAAACTTCTGGAGGTGTGCAATTCTCGTGACGTCCCTGTGAAATAAGCAGATGGGTGTTCCCAGGGCCGGATTTAAAAAGAAAGTGAAATCCAAAGCATTTTTCAAAAAACAATTCAAGTTCTAGGACTGCCAAACTAGGAAGGGAATGATGCTGCTGATTTAAGCTGCCGTTCTCTGTTGAATCCAACCTACGTCAGCTGACTGAAGAGTCTCTGGCAGCATTGATGCAGTACTCCCTGGGAACACAAGCCAGTGTGAGACAGCTCCCTGGACGGGTCTTGCACCTTGGAACATTGCTGCGCTCTAATCTCTCGAGTTATACTGCTGCTTGCGTTGATTGGCACCCAAAGCTATTTTGCATCGACCCTATAATGACTGTGGAGGTGCAGCTTTAGACTTTGAAAAATCAATTACACTTGTAAGCTATGTTGTGTCTGAAGAATATTTGCTTTGTGGGACCATGGTGGAATTCTTGTACAGTAAAATATTTTTTTTCACTCACTAAATATTTGGTCCTCCATAAAGTTGCTTTATTTAACAGACCTGTTCTTTTAACCAGATGTGTGTAATTATAACGTTGGTTAAATTTAGCTGTCATCTCTGATAAGTTTGTTGCTAAATGTTTTTTTTAACACTGCACATAACAACTATTTCCGATGAAATATAGTTTACATAAGTTATATCCAAATTATATTTTAATTCTTGAAGCCTGGTTGTCATATTTAGAAATTGTATTTATGCTGCAAAACTCGATGGAATTTTTTTTTTTCTTACCTGCATTTTTGGATGTAATTATTTCCCCTGATCCCCATTCCTCATCCTGCTGAGTATTCGACACCTTCACCTGCTCCCAGGGTCTCTCACTCCATCCCTTGACCAAGTTAGCAGGAGAACCCAGAGACCCAGCTGAGATGTGGTGGTTGCAAGTGTCACAGGTTGTCGATCCCATTTTGCCCTCCCTCCCTCTCCACATCTTTTTCCCCCCACTCCCAGACAAGTCCAGTTGTAATCCTGTCTTTGATCTATCATTCTATAC
Organism: Heptranchias perlo; assembly: GCF_035084215.1. Lineage (NCBI taxonomy): Eukaryota > Metazoa > Chordata > Chondrichthyes > Hexanchiformes > Hexanchidae > Heptranchias > Heptranchias perlo. The sequence goes on from NC_090358.1 coordinate 2,759,497, forward strand.
ACTGCCAAGGTAGATTTTTTTTTTTCACCAATGTGATATACTCCCCAGTCCAGAAGGATTAGTTTTTTTTAAATGGTCCTACAAGTTTAAGATTTCCCTTCCCCCAATCCCAATTGGACTGTATTTAAAAAGTGCACGAGCTCTAGACCCAGTGACTTGTTGTGAAACTGGATTAAGCTTGTAACAGTGCTTACAGGTCCCAGAGTTTGACTTTATGTTGTGATGGTATCCATTACCTTGTATATCACTACACACCCTGCTAACAGGTATTCTGCTCATGCTCCTATACAGTGAAACCTGATGCATGCATCTTTAATGAGATCAAAATGTACACTGTGTCTCACCTATTCTGCATTTTATGAATGTGTCTTTTAGTGAGTTCAACTTTCAGAAATTCTAGATTATATTTACAGTAATTCCTTATAGAAAATACATGTTCCAACAAGGGATCAGTGAAATTTTACAAAGAATGCATGACTGAAAAAGAGTTTAGATATTTACTTGTATGTAAGGGTGAAATTAGTCCTTGCTTTGAATGCAAGAAAGACAAGCCTGTGATTAAACCTTGATGACCAGGACTTCACATAGAATGGAGTACGATCAAAGTGATTGAACAGTCTTTTAAATTAAACCTTCTGTTTAAATATCTAGTATTTTGTTTCTGGTTTTGAGCTTCTAAACAAAAGAAGGGAGTCTCTGGCATATGGAGGAGGGGGTGGGTGGGGGCAAACAGAGGGTTCTTGTTAAAACTGGCACTCTTCAGTGTCCTAAATACCATCATCCTTGCAGCAACCAAACATAACGATAATACTTGTAGAATGGGGTACACAGAGTGAGCTCTGAATTCAGTTGGGTCCCCCCCAAAAGCTCCAAAGGTTTGAGTTGGATGTGATGCGAATGTCCTTAAGATCAGTTTAATCTCTCACTTCCTATTTACTTACACAGCCTGAAACATTATAGAATTTTTTAAAAATTCGTTCTCGGGATGTGGGTGTCGCTAGCAAGGCTGCCAGTCATTTCCCATCCATAGTTGCCCTGAGAGGGTGGCGGTGGGCTGCCTTCTTGAACCAGTGCAAAAGGTTTTGAATTCTTCTTAAAAAGTGTATTTTTAAGATATCAAATATCACATTGAATTTAATAAATGCAAAAGAAATGACAGAACTTGCATTTATATAAGGCCTTTCATGACCTCCGGATTTTCCAAAGTGCTTTTTGAAGTGTAGTCACTGTTATAATGTAGGAAAGGTGGCAGCCAATTTTTGCAAAGCAAGATCCCACAAACAGCAATGAAATAATGACCAGATAACTTTTTTTGTGATGTTGGTTGATGTGGGACAGTTGTGTCCCCCATCTGAACTATCCATCTTATGTATTTTCTGATCCAGTGCAGGTAGGTTGAAAGACCATTAGTTCTAAACAACAGATCTTCTACATTACCCTTTTAAACAAGTTGATTTTAATTGAAAAACATACACAACATGCAGTTACATCCAGTTCAGAGGTGGGTTTCTCAGCATGATTGATATTTTGTGATGAAACTGCCCACTAAAATTAAAATGCCTACGAACATCTGTTCATCTCCCGAGTCCTGTTGGAGTGGGTCCCTACATGTAAGGGACACGACTGAAAGATTTGATTGAGTGGATGTACACGTTAACCGTGCAAGGCACCCCTTAACAACTCAGCTGTGTTCTGCTCTTTTTGTCCTGTACAGTGCAGAATATAGCCATTGAATCAAAACTATCATGGTCCACAATATATCCAAGGGTACGGTAGCATAGTGGTCATGTTACTGAACTAGTAATTCCAGAGTTCTGGACTAATAATCCGGAGTCATGAGTTCAGATCCCACCATGGCAGCTGGGGAATTTAAATTCAATTAATTAAATAAAATCTGGAATTAAAATACTAGTATCAGTAATGGTGGCCGTGAAACTACGGGATTGTCGTAAAAACCCATCTGGTTCACTAATGTCCTTTAGGGAAGGAAACCTGCCGTCCTTACCCGGTCTGGCCTATATGTGACTCCAGACCCACAGCAATGTGGTTGATTCTTAATTGCCCTCTGAAATGGCTGAGCAAGCCACTCAGTTGTACAATCTCGCTCGAGAAGACGGCTCACCACCACCTTCTCATGGGCAATTAGGGATGGGCAATCCCACGAACGCATAAAAGAAATATAGCCACTGAATCAGTCAGCAACTGAAAATTGACAAGCTTGAGTTGCGATAAATGACATCAACAAGAATGGGGACAACTGAGGAGCAATATGGTGATACTTCACATTATTGCCCAGCGCCACATCTTTCTTCGTTATTGAGTTCCCGAGTGGCAGGGCAACATTTTGTATCGATGATGGTGAAGCGATTCTGCCAATGAGTTCACCGCATTTTGTGCAGCCATAAGTAGAACGGAAACTGGCCTGTGAGAATCATTCACGATGAATTGGTTGCACAATGTATTCCACCAGTGAGATTGCTATTCTGCACCTACCAGCCTGAGGGGGTAATTTCTGGCAAAAGGCAGAGGATTAATTCCGCATTGTTTGTTTAGTGTGTGTGCCAATCCTCGCGGGAGCTTCTGTTTGGGGCAATAGAGGCAGCAAAACAATACCAGTCCTGAATTCTGAATGGGAACATTCTCTTCTCTCTTCCCCCCCCCCCACCCAATTTTAAGTCAATGTAGGCTTTTTGAGACCAAAAAGCAGCCAGCATAGATTGAAATGAACTACTGCGGGAGTCGAGCCGTGCAGTCATTATATTGTTAAATTATTGGGGTTTAAAGAATAGAAATTCGTTTGCCTGAACTTGACCTGTTGGGGTTAAGCTGCTTGCACATAAGGCGAGTTAATGCCTACGAACAAATAGTCCTGGAAATTATATCTGACTCTTTTCATTCTCCCTCCCCAAGTAGAAACTTTTTCATGAAGAAGGCGGTTGTTCCAGAAAAGTATGTCTCCAGATATCCCACAGTGCTCTGCGAGTTCCAACATGGCGGCTGTGAATAGGCCCTATTGAGTGGGTGCGGCGGAAGTGACGCGCGGAGCTGGCGGGAAACGGTTGGCGCGCGAGCGGGAGAACCGAGAGAATCAAATCCAAACCGTCAGAAATCCACCGGACAGCGAGTGTGAGAAAGAAAGAAAGTGTGTGAGAGAGAGAGATAGTAAGTGTGTGAGAGTGTCTCAGTGTGTGTCTGAGAGTAAGTGTGAGAGACTCAGACAGAGAGAGAGAATGAGTGAGAGAGAAAGTGTGAGAGTCTCAGAGAGTGTGAGAGAGAGAGAAAGTAAGTAAGTAAGTGTGAGAGAGAGAGTGTGAGTCTGAGAGAGTGAGTCTGAGAGTGTGAGTGAGTCTGAGAGTGTGAGTGAGTCTGAGAGTGAGAGTGTGAGTGAGTCAGAGAGTGTGAGTCTGAGAGTGAGTGAGTCTGAGAGTGAGTGAGTCTGAGAGTGAGTGAGTCTGAGAGTGAGTGAGTCTGAGAGTGTGAGTCTGAGAGTGTGAGTGAGTCTGAGAGTGTGAGTGAGTCTGAGAGTGTGAGTGAGTCTGAGAGTGTGAGTGAGTCTGAGAGTGTGAGTGAGTCTGAGAGTGTGAGTGAGTCTGAGAGTGTGAGTGAGTCAGAGAGTGTGAGTCTCAGAGTGTGAGTCTCAGAGTGTGAGTCTCAGAGTGTGAGTCTCAGAGTGTGAGTCTCAGAGTGTGAGTCTCAGAGTGTGAGTCTCAGAGTGTGAGAGTCAGAGAGTGTGAGTGTGAGAGAGAGAGTGTGAGTGTGTGTCTGAGAGAAAGTGAATGTGTGTGTGAGAGATCTGGGTGCTGATGTTTGTTTAGAGTTGGGTGCTATATGTTCTCACGTTAGCTATCGGATTGATTAAAATTGGCACTCAGATTTGCCCATTTATTACTCCTAGGCGATCATGTCAGCTGGTGTGGAGAATGGGAACAGGAGGTCGCTGCGACTCTCTGCTCCTACAGGAAGCCTAAAGGGAGGAATGGCCACTGCCGTCAGAAAGATGCCTCGAAAGTGCTTGCCTGGAGATTCCTTTTCCAAACCTGCAGTGGGCACAGAGTCACTGTCAAAAAAACTGAAGCTGAGAATGAAAGGGGCCACGAGTGGGCATTCGCAAGTCAGATCACCAGAGCTGGGATCCAGTCCCACAGGTGGTTCTCCTGGATCACTGCACACATCATCTGTCCCCAGACTGGCTTCATCTAAGAAGCAAAATGTTCCAATCCTAGCGAATGGTGGCTCTTCAAGAGAAAGTGATTATGATAGTTACAGCAGTGAAGATGAGTTTCCTTTGGTGGTAAGAAATCTGTTAATCCTTTAAATGTTAACAACAAAAACAGCTTGCATTTATATAGCACCTTTAATGTAGTAAAAGGTCCCACAAGAGCGTTATCACAAAATTTGACACCAAGTCACGTGGGGCGATATTAGGACTGGTGACCAAAAGCTTGGTTAAGGAGCTTCTTAAAGGAGGAGAGGCGGAGAGGTTTAGGGAGGGAATTCCAGAGCTTAGGGCCGAGGCAGCTGAAGGCACGGCCGCCAATGGTGGAGCGATGAAAATCGGGGATGCGCAAGAGGCCAGAGTTGGAGGAGCTCAGAGATCTTGGAGGGTTGTAGGGCTGGAGGAGGTTACAGAAATAGGGAGCGGGCGAGGGCCATAATGGGATTTGAAAACAAGGATGAGAAATTTAATGAAAGCGCTCTACTGAGTTATTGTAAAACACTTAATGCCATTAGAGCAGTGATCTGTGCATTTTATAAAGAGCTTCAGGCACAAATCAATGTCCACTCATTCTTGAGCCATGATCTAGCTCTGCTCTTCTAATGGAGTGTTGAACAGTAAATTTGAAATTCTTTGTGTTTCTCAGACATCCCGTATTAATTGTTATGATTCAAAACTGCTAATTACATGTAGACTCGAACTTCTCGCTTTGTGTCGCCCGTGCCCTGATGTTCTCCTCACTGATGGACATTAAAAATCCCAGGGACTGTTTGAAGAAGAGCAATGAGTTTTCCCAGAATCTTGTCCCTCGAACAGCACTGACGAAACAGATTAACTGAATTTTCAGTTTGTTGCTGTTTATGGGATTTTGCTTTGCAGTAAATTACTACATAACAGTCACTGTTTCCTTCAGTGATTTGTTGTACATGAAGTGCTTTGAGAGGCACAGTAAGGGCTCTCCTTCCTGCTCATCCCTCTTCCAGTGATGTGAATGGACAACTCACTGTCTTCGAGTTATGAGTAGAAAGGAATGGATTGGAGCCGGTTAAGTTTGATTAGTTTGGACAGAGGCAAAAACTGAGCTTCCTTAAACCTTAGTGGCTGAGGACTGTGTTAAGTTTTTTATATATATATTATATGTGTATTTAAAAACCTTGCATGTGCATGTGATTCCTGTCAACTTTTTACATTATAAATTCCTATGTCCACATTTATAATGGGATCTGTCTATGTAAACTTTTCATGCTGTAATTACACCCTGCTGCCAGTGGAGGTGCTGCAGTGCCACCATCAGCAGGAGGGTGTAATTACAGCTTAACAAATTTATAAAGGCGGTCTCCATTATAAATGTGGACCTAGGAATCTGTAATGCAAATATAAAAATAAGGACAGAATGTAAGACTTTAAAATGGGGGCTGAATTTATTCCTCACTTGTAATCCTGTTTCACCTGAAGACTTTATTTGGTCTTGGTTATGTGCAATGCCGTAGGAATTCGACTACTATATAAAAGATTCATTGAAACATCTTGCACCTGTGTGATGTAGTATTGTGGATCCCCCCCTGCCTGACCGCTCGAGATCCAGAGTCAGACAACCATCAACCAGTCACCTGTTTACTACACACCAAGCTTCCCCCACTAGTAGATGAGCTAATTCTGTCAGGAGGTGAGCACAGAGCATCACTTAAACTTCCTGTTCATAATGTTTCTAATCACATACCCGATGCACCATCAGCATTTTTACAGGAGATCCACTAGTAATGTGTGATTTTTAGCTTGCTCTGGGAGAGGGTGGTCTGGTGAGTGAGTGAGTGGAGGTGGTGGGGAGTTTATGCCTAGTCCATGGGAGGGGCTAGAAGATTTTTCTAAGTGGAGACGATGAGGAGAAGGACCTGGAGAGTTGGTATGAGAGGACGCAGCTCAATTTTATTTAGTGAGCAGGAATGGACAGAGTGGGTATAGATAGTAAACGAAATGGGAATCTATTCACTGGACTATCTCACAACCTTCAATTTTAATTTTAAATTTTTTAGTTTCACCGAGAATCCGAGGAGCTGTCGGTGTACGAGCAGAAACGACTCAAAAACATTCAGGAAAATGCCCAGTTTTTTGCATCTTTAAACATGTTGGAGGTAAAAATGATCAGGATTGTTTTCAATCTGCAGATCAAATCGCAATTGACTTTTCTTGTATATAGCCAAACTGCTTAACATCTATGTAATCATTTATCATTGAGTCTCTAGGTTAGACTTCCAACTGTAACACTCATTGAGGTATTCTCTGTACTGTATATAAAATTCAATATTCTCAGTTTTGATCAAATTTCAACAGTAAACTGCCAGATTTTAATATTCTGAATCTATAACTTGGGGTTAGACCATAAGGTTGTTCAATGATAATTTCAAGCAATCTCATAATATTGTTGTCTATTACATAGCTGGGGGAGCTGAATTATTTCTGGTTGTGATTTAAGTGAGTTGAACTCAGCATTGTTATTTCCTGAGAGACAGGTCACTCGGCATTGCAGGCATTTGAAATTTGCCCCTGAATGATCAATGCCATGTTTAAGTGACCATAGGCTTTCTGGGATGTGAAGTGTGGAAATTTGCAGTGATGGTAAAGCATAGCAACTCAGCAATGGCATGCTTCACTTCACCAATGTATTTGGTTGCAGAGTTGTGCATTAGGCCAGTAGATAGCCTGATTATTCCACAGGCATCACAAGATAAAAGGAGAGGACGTGATGACACTGCTAAATCTGTCACTCCAGCTTACCTGAGCTAGGACAGGATGTGTTAGGGATGCGCTTTGCTAAAACAGGAGTTGTTATCCTTACTTCAAAATATCCATACTGCTCCATTAAGAGATATGACTGGGGCTGTTTAGCCATCCTCGCTGCAGATGTTCCTCTCACGTGGCCTGTCTTTGACAAAAATTGAACCGTTTTAAGCATATCGGATTTTAAGTCAAAATGCACTCAACTGATCCACAAAAGAACTTGCTGTTCTTACTTTACAGACTGCTAAAATGCTCCGACAAATCGGTAAAAAGGGGCCTGAAAAGGGACAGAATAGACCCAAAAGGTATGTTGAATATGCTGGAATTGCCGAGGATGTGTAAATTTAGTATCAAGTATTTTTGAATTGTGCAACGCTTCATTATTTGTACAGTAATCCCTAGAAAAAGGCAGCCAGCATCAGTTCAGAAGGGGAAGATCCTAACTGACTGATTTTCCTTGAGTCTTTGGAAGACATGACATCCCAAGTGGACTGGAAAGACCAATGACGTGGTGTATCTGGACTTCCAAACAGCAATGACAAAGTTCAGCGTGACCGACCACATCAACCTGCATTTATATAGTGGCTTTAATGTGGAAAAACATGCTAAGGAGTTTCTGACAGGCATAAGGGAAATAAAAGGTTCACAGCTGTAGGGATTCATGGAGAATCTTGGGAATGAATTAAAATAGGCAGCATGGTAGCAAAAAGGTGTTTGTTAAAGGAGTTATTTGGGGGGTGGGTGGAGGTGTGGTTAGGAGGTGCCCCAGTAACCAGTATTAGGGCCAGTACTGTCTCTAATTTAAATTCATGACTTGGATGATTCAGAAACTCCATGCAAATTGGTAAAATTGCAGATGATACCGAGCTAGGAGGGACAATTGATTCCTTGGAGGCGGTTTAGAAAATGTAAAATGAATTGGACAGATGTGTAAGTGAGCTAACTGTGGCAGGTGAAATTTAATAAGAAACTAATTGTTTTACCAGTTTTTAACTGTTATTTTATTTTTGTTATTATACCATTATACAGCTGAATTACAAGTTTGATACTTTTTTTGTCTTTTAGAGAGAGACTTAAAACCCCTGGAGAGAACGTTGTGGCTCGGCGTTCAATGCGCCTGCTGAGGTTGGACCCTACAGGCACTCCGATCTCAGAAGTACCGATAGAAGCACAAGTGAAACCAGAACAGATAGAAGAGCGGGTGGGCATCACTTTTCTTGTTTATCTAAATTCAGGATTTGTAGCAAGTTGGCCGTTTCAACTTTTTTTTGCGCTCAGCAAGTTTTGGAAGGGGTGGGGTTAGTGCTGAGATACTTTACTCTTCATACAAGCAACAAACACTCGAGGTAGATGCAGGTAAAGATCCCTCTGCCCTGTCCCAACAGTGTACTTTAACCAGAAGCTTGATAGAATACCCTACAGTGTGATGTTTCCATTTCCGACACCATCTGCACTTTGCGTGTGTGAACATTCTTGTGCTGGCAACCCAAGTCCATTAGGAACTGAATTAATCTGATTTCAGGTGGGACCCTTAGTTTTACTGGGAAAGGGAATTTTCTCTTAGCTGGTTTAGAAGCCAAGCCTGAACGATGAACAGCCAGTGTCAATCCCCATCTTGCGTTTTTATCAGGTAGTTTTACCTAGAATCCTTCAAAACAAAGATGAAAAATAGTTTAAAAACCTGCAAATGATGGAAAGCAGCACTAAGTCCATCAGCATCTGTAAAGAGAAAATCTAGGTTAATATTTCAGGCAGAGACTCATCAGAATCAATAAGGTCTCCACACAGGATGTTAATCTCTTTCTTTACAAATACTGGAGAACCTGCTATGCATTTCCAACATTTTCTGTTCTCTGAGAGTAATGGTAGTTTAGAATATTTTTTTTAAATGCAAAAAGTCAGTTAGTACCTCCACTACTTAGGTGCAGGTTTATAAATTGCCCGTTTTCATTGTGGCAGTTGTGATTTATAGAATAGCATTATTTGACTGTCCAATGTATGCTTACTGAATTTCAAAGAAGTAGTAACGCTGGAGAAAGATGGTTATTTATTGCAAATCCAACTGTCTAAAACTGGTTCATATTGACAAAGGAAGGAAAATGGCATACTATTGTTGGATAAATTATATTATTCTCTTGCTCTTTTTGACAGATTTTTGGACCTCTGAAAATGATTACAAATGAAGAGGAGGACAGCAGAGTTACTGAGAATCTGATGAAAACGTGGCTGGAGATTAGCCAGGTATTCTATTTAGAGCTGAACTGGGACATTGATTTAACTAAATTGGGATGCAGTGAGCTGACCTGATGTCCTGGTTTGGTTAACTCTATCCAGTTTTTAAGTCTTATTTTAACTTAGCCGGTCAATATTACCCAAACGTTTAAATAGATTAAGGCTCAGTGTTTGGACACACTGATCCTTGAGCATGAATTAAAAACTTTGCCAGTAGTCTTTATATAATATTATAAAAGATCGTGATGCTTATTCTTTTAAGAAAAACCTAGTTTATATTGTGTTCTAAAGTTGTGTAAAATCTGGTGTGTAAATTGGCGCTTAATACGTGCTCACACGTTACAGGGGGAGATGCACATTGAGAAAAGGCAACCAGTAGAACTGAAAAAGTAAGTTTCTTTTAAGTATAAGATTGATTTTAAATGAAAGCTATTTCCAATTTTTATGTTTATTTTCTACAAACCATTACCGTCACCATTTTTCCTCTGACTAGGTACAAGTCCAGTTTGAATAGGATGACCATCCAAGGAGGCTTTGTTGCAAAAGTAACGTCAAACCGGATCTGCTCGCTAGCGTTACATCCATCTCAGGACAGATTCCTGGTTGCTGCAGGGAGCGCTTTTGGATACGTTGGACTTTGGGATCTGGTCAGTGAGCACTTGGTTTTTATTTTTCGGGATAAATGAAAGAAAGAACTTGCATTTATATAGCGCCTTTCACAACTTCAGGATGCCCCAAAGTGCTTTACAGCCACTGAAGTACTTTTGAAATAACTGTTGTAAAGAAGGGAACCGCAGCAGCCAATTTGTGCTCAGCAAGGTCCCACAAGTGGCAATGAAATAAATGACTCAATATTCTGTTAGTGTTGGTTGGGGGATGGAAGTTGGCCCGGACACTGGGAGAACTACCCTGCTCTTCTTTGAATAAAGTCACGGCATCGATGACGTCTACCTAAGAGATGCTTTTTTTTCTCTCCAGAATTTCCTGGTCATTTTGTGGCTAAGAAATATACTAGCTGGTTTTGAAATTTAGGGACTGTTGTGAGTTACAAGTACATTGCCTGTTGAGAGCAAGTTTACCTTTCCATTGTTATTAAATCCATCAGGAGAGATGTTTCTAATCCACATCTGGTTGCTACTGTATAAATCATAGAATCATAGAAGTTACAACATGGAAACAGGCCCTTCGGCCCAACATGTCCATGTCGCCCAGTTTATACCACTAAGCTAGTCCCAATTTCCTGCACTTGGCCCATATCCCTCTATACCCATCTTACCCATGTAACTGTCCAAATGCTTTTTAAAAGACAAAATTGTACCCGCCTCTACTAATGAATAATTGTTGTAAAGAAATAGCCCTTATTATTACAACCAACCTGTGCCATGGAATGATTGAGCTGGATTTGTGTCTGTGACCTACGAGATGGTTTCCTGGGATGCTTTAAATGTAGGATAGGCAGTTCCTCGTGCAGGAGCAGCAAATGGTGTTGATTCATAATCCAGGTTTACTCAACAAAAAGGGAATGTTTGAGTTTTTCAGTAGAATGATCCAGTTTTGATTGAACTCTTGTGTGTTTTATTTTTTTGCAGAGTTCCAAGACTGAACTTGCTGTCCATCAGTTCAAGCCTCACTGTGGCACTGTCAATTGTTTGTACTTTTCCCCTTCTAACTCTGCTGAGCTACTGTCAATAAGCAACGATGGAAGTATTCGCTGTGGGAACGTAGCTACCGCTGTCTTTGACGAGGTAAGATCCACTAAAGATCTTTGAACTCTCTCACTGCTTATTGACGAGCTGTGGGCTTTTTTTTGGCTTTACATAAACAGAAAGGTTGGGATGTGTTGGTGTGACGTTTTGATATAGAGAAGCAGCACAGCACATTTCTCATATGAAGTTGGTTTGAGCCCCCGCTGTTCTGGCCACCTTCAGCCCAGAGGAGAAAAGACGACACAGGGAAGTAGGAAATTCTCCAGTTGCAGTCACACTGGGAACCCAAATACCCCTTTTGCTGGAGTGTTGCTTCCAGTGAAATGGAATATTTTGCTGTGTGTGACTGTTAGTCTCTGAACTATAAAGTTGATCAGAAGCATGATTTTCAAGGAGGAAATGTGAAAGAGTCTGGAAAAAGTGGAGTCACGGGGGATGCTCACATGCAGTAGTGCTTCTTCCTCGTTCATTCACTGGCATCTTTTATATATTTTAGAAGAGGCAAATAGTTCAGTGGGGATGGAGGGGGAGAAATGCAAGGAAAATGTCCCATAGGAGTTTAAATCACTGTACTTTCAGAATACGGATTACTTCTGTTAATTCAAAGTTATTTTTTGGGCTAAAAATTTGAATTTCAAATTCAAATGTAGCGATTTTGAATTAATAGCAGACTAATCACTAGAGCACTGCATACGAGCCATCGCTACACACCAGCCCCTTCTCCTGTCGTAAGCAATGGTGTCCTTCCAGTGCTATCTCCATAAGGAAAGGACTGGAGCTGTCTTTCCTTTGGAATTGTTCATTCACTTCTAACCAGCGAATTCTGAGTTGCTTTTCCCTCATTGCTGAAAGACGTTTTGACATTCTTTACCACCCACCATGTTAAAGAAACTTCTCAACTTAAAATTGCATCTGAGGAGATTGGTGCATCTTTACTGTCTCATTTTGGTGCTCTGTATTTCCTAGTATCAATTTACATGCAACCAACTTCCTTGTGCCTTATCCTGTTCCTAGGTGTACACGTCCAACTCTGGGAATACCTCTTCTTTTGACTTCTTGGCCGAGGATGGCTCCACATTGATGGTCAGTCACTGGGATGGAGACGTGTCAGTAGTGGACAGGCGGACCCCAAGGTGAGCACATCTGTTAATAAAGCTGTGTCTCGCTCTTTATAAACCTGTCACTAAACAATATGAGCTCAATTTGTGCTTTTAGTCACTCTAACTGTTCATTACTCTTTGTTAATCATTTTTAACTTTCTCGCTATTTGAGATGTGGGCAATGCTGGCAAAGCTGCTTTTATTTCCCATCCCTAGTTGCCCTGAGCTGATGTTGGTTTGCATTCTCCTTCATCTGCTCCCAAAGTGGTGTTGGATAGGCTGCAGCAGCAGGGTGAGCACAGTTATTCACACTTTAGGTTGACACATGAATACCGGCTAACTCGGTGTCCATTCTTTGTGTTAACCTAGATGGTAAATGTTATGTTTATGCCACTTGGGGGACAACATTGGATAAATTGAATAAATCAGATCACACTTGTATTAAATGGTATTCTGGGATTTTGGTTGTGCTCTGGGAGTTGAATTCCACGACAGTACACTCAGTGCAGTACTGAGGGAGTGCTGTATTGTTGGAGGTACCATCTTTTTGGATGAAACATTAAACCGAGACCCTGACTGGTGGTTCAGGTGGATGTGAAAGATTCCATGGCACTGTTGGAAGAAGAGTAGCGGAGGTGGTCCCAGTGTCCTGGACAACGTTATTCCCTCAACCAACTACCGAGACAAATTAACTGGTCATTTATCTCATTTCTGCTCGGGGACCTTGCTGTGTGAAAATTGACTGCACTTTAAAGTCAATTGGATGTGAGGATGCGAAAGATGCTAAATTGATGCAAGTTCTTTTTTGCAATGCTGTGGAAACCTTTAATGAGTGTCCTTTTTTCTATATATTGCAGCATAGGGGGATCTTGCGGGTTGGTATCACTGCATGGGGCAGCTACCAAATATATAGTGTGCACTGCACATGCTCAGATCGCAGGATGGGTCTCCAGCTAGCACCATCACTACTGTGCAAGCTGTCAGGTCCAAGCCCAGACTTTTGGGCGAGGCTAAAATCTTATAGTAAAAAAACTTGAATGAAGATAAAGATACAAAAAAAAAATCAGTGGGTAATCATGTTATTGTGAAATATGTAATTTTTAATTATTTTCATTTTGTTTAAAATCTTATTGTGGGCATATGAAATTTCAGTTAACTGAGAAAAAACAGACAATTGTTTCCGAAAGATATTTTGAGTGATTCAATTCATCAACAAACCATATCGGCAAAATGCTTAACTGTTTAGATAGTGTTTTCCCATTCTAAATGTTCACAGAGGGATTTTCAATGTTGAAATGTGAGTCATATGTAAGATTTTTAATGTATAGATTGTTGATGATGTAAAGTGGCCCTGATGGTGATTGCAAGTGTTCTATTTTCCTGGGAGGAATTTTTCTTTCTCCTTTTCTCTTCCTGAATATTTGGTGCTGGTTGTAATTGTAAAACTAGCAGATCCTTAGCCCGTCACAAGTAGCGTTTGCACCCCCTTCCCTAATGGCAGATGTTTTGTCATTAATCCAAGGAGTTGCTAGATCATAGTTAACTCCAGATGAACAATCTGGATTAGTGTAGGTGCTGTTAATTCTTGTTGCTGTTGAAGATAAAATTCTACACATTACTGAATTGAAAGTAGTTTCTATTTTCTTGTGCAACTTTCTACAGCACTTCAGGAGAACTGGCTGCGTATCTGGGCATAAACTATTTACGGACAGTCAGTGTTCATCCAGTGCATCGACAATATTTTGTAACTGCTGGAGCACGGTAAGCTCACTTTACAGAAAATATTACTGGCTTTACTGTTTGCTCTGCACACCACTGAACCACAACCTCCGCTATATAGCATATGCTGTTTGGCCCCCTCATTAATAGAGGAACTGTATAAAATGTTCTTTCTGTAATATGGCATTTAGTTTAAAACACTTTATATAGCGGGAATCTAATTTCAAACGTGCTTATCTCATTTGTGCAAAAGTATTATATATCTTTACTACTGGCCTGCAAAGTGGGGTTTACACTGAAGGTGATAACGGGGTAGAAATTCTGATCAAAGTTCACCTGGCCATTAATAGTCGTACTACATTCCTGTGCACGGTTAAGCAGTTTATTTTAAATGGGTGTGCACTGGTGTGAAAATAGCACATCAAGGAATGTTGTATGAGTGTACTTGGTGTTTGTAAATGAACCTTAGAGACGGCCGTTCAGGGGTGATGTCAGGAAGCACTTCTTCACACAAAGGGGAGTGGAAACCTGGAACTCTCTTCCCCCAAAAAGCTGTTGAGCTCTGGGGGTCAATGGAAAATTTGAAAACTGAGATCGATAGATTTTTGTTAGCCAAGTGTATTAAGGGTTATGGAACCAAGTTAAGATATAGATCAGCCATGATCTAATTTAATGGCAGAACAGGCTCAAGGGGCTGAATGGCGTTCCTAACATCACTCATTTGAAATTTCTACCCCAGTGCTTTAAATAAATGTGTTATTGGTTGAAAGGAAGAACCTGACCTTTTTTTCTTGCCAGGTGTGTAACTATTTATGATGTGAGAAATCTAAAAGCATCGTCCAAAAAGGCTGTAGCTCACATGGGTGAACACACAAAGAATGTAAGCGCAGCGTATTTTTCACCAGTTACTGGTAATAGAGTGGTGACCACCTGCAGCGATGATAGGATCAGGTAATACCAACAGGCTTCAGTGTGAGCAGATCTGAGTAGTTGTGCATAAGATAAATTGTACAATTAAGAAAACCGACTTTTTAAAATGCTACTCTAAAGTTTTGGATTTTTGAGTTTGTGATTTCTGTTATAATCAAGCCCTTCTAGATCAATTCTAGCAATGTTCAGATGCAGTGGTAAAGTGTTCTACATTCTGTCACTCCAGTCTGCCTTAAGAGACCCCCCCCCCATCCCCAATACATCCAGTGTGACATTTCCATTACCGGCCATCCTCCTGGGCTGTCTCCGGGACTGTGCCACAAACTCATGGAATTGCCATTTTTAGATTTTGATGGGACCGGACCACAGACCGGGGGCTGGAGGTTGCGTAGTTGAGATTCTCTGGTCACACCTTGTTTGATAGTAGGCAATATTCCGTGTGCTAGAACATTGAAACATGAATAACTGGAGAACCGTTTTCTACTTAGAACAATGTTTTCTGAATTTTGTGAAACGGGAGTGACTGGCTGACTGGGAAAAGGTTTTGTTTGTTGTGATTCTTTACAGTAAGAGTGATGAGGATAGGATTACATAGTATTTATGGTACAGAAACAGGCCATTCGGCCTGACTGGTCTATGCCGGTGTTAATGCTCCACACGAGCCTGCTCCCACCCCACTTCATCTCACTCTATGTGAATTTACCTGGAGCCTGACATTCTAAGGGAATGCATTGATCTGTTTAAAATAAGAAAGTCGAATGATTTCTATGAAAAATGCCTTTGGTTTTATTCGTTCTGATATGTAAAGCAGCAGTGTTCATACTAGGTCACATCTTTTTAACTTTTTAAATAATTTGTTGCAGAGTATTTGACACAAGTGCCATAATTCCCAAGATTCCTATTGTGTCTTCAATAACGTAAGTGAAATAACAGATTGACTTGTGATGTTTTGCTATCAAAGGTGATGAAGTTGAAATGAGGTCCTTTTGGAATCCACTCAAGTTCCTGCAACTTTCTTGTATTTTGGTGTACTGTGGTTTACTTTAGTCTCCCCCCGACTAATACTGGGGTGCAACAACCCTCTGTTACTGTGCTAAAATGACTGCATTTTTAAGCATAAGTCTAGACCGTGAGTACTGGCAAACTGTTTGATCTTGGGAAATCTTGCAGCCAATTCTGTCCTTGTTCAGCATCCATTCACCTGCATAATCCAATAGGCGTCATAGGCTAGGACTCGAGTGGGATTTCTAATTGAATTTTCACTCCTTGCCTGGGGATGCTGATAATTGTTGTGCTCCTACTGCCATCCAGGCTGAGATCAGATAGCTCAGCACATATTGGAGATCAAAGCAGAGCCCTTCCGTTCTGTGTTGCTGTCTGCTCTGAACCACTAACAACCATAAGCATTTTATTTGTGACGGTCCAGAGAATACTTGTCACTGTGCTGGAATGGCAGTGCCTGCTCGTACACTCACTCTCCAGTGGTTCTGTTCACAGTGGTTGGGAATATTTGCTGCTGTTGCCTTGTCCTTCAAGCGTTCATCTAACTGTGACCGTATGTCCTCACCACATCAGGCTATCACCACCATGTCCCCTTTGTGTTGCCATAGTTACCCCTGTGCCCTCTGACTCAGCCGATCTCTCACTTTTATAATCAGCATCTTCCACGTGTCAACCTCCGCACCCCCCTCCCCCATACTGTACCACTGGCACAAGTGCTGGCTCCTTCTAGGGGCAGTTATGTAGATTTGAAAGGTGGGTGGGTGGTGGCTGGGAACAGGTAGCTGCAGGCCATATGCTCAACTTCCAAAATAGTGACACAAGGGTTTGACCACAGACTCCCATCTGTGGAAAACAGAATATGGTACCCAGTTTCCACAGGTGAAAGGATCATGTTCTGACTCTATACTTTGCCTCGTTCCTTCTCTCTGCCCTTCTTGATCCCACTCAATGTCATTGTATTTTGATTGTATCTGCTAGTGACTGGATTGTTAACCTATTCTTTTATTTTCGTTTCGAACAGCCATAACAATTACACCGGGCGCTGGCTGACTAAATTTCGAGCCGTGTGGGACCCTAAACAGGAAGATTGCTTCGTAGTTGGCAGTATGGCCAGGCCGAGACAGATTGAAGTGTTCCACGGTGCGGGGTCCAAAGTGCATGAATTCAGGGACGCAGAGTGGTTGGGGTCTGTGTGCTCCATTAATGTGATACATCCAACGAGGAATGTCTTAGTTGGTGGAAACTCGAGTGGGCGCCTTCATGTCTTCATGGATTACTCACGTTAGGTGGGTAGTTAGTGAAATTGCCCACGTGGTTTGAGGTCAAACTCTCACCATCATTGTAAAGGTAGAATAGGAGTCTTGCCACATTACGCACCATAGGTTGTAACAGAGAGCAAACCTTTGAGAGTTGGGTATTTTGTCTGCCCTGTTAATTTATAAATTATAACCGATACAAAAACATAGAGATGATCAAATTACATATACAAAATGGGAAGAACAGAACAAAAATCCAAACTAGAAATCACAGCAAATCAGTGACTGTATGCTTTTGAGTCTGGGAGAATAGGAATCGTCAGATGGAGTAAGGAAGTACTTTCAGTATGTAGTACTGCCCCCTCTGTAAAATAAGGATTGACTGGGCAGGATTTACCTCGTTCACTCCTACCTGAGAGGAGAAATTTGAACTTTTCATAGTGAGAGGGCAGAGGCTATAATCGGTTTGAAAACAAAATATTAGGCCACAATAGAATGTTATTGCCAGCAATTATAGGACATTGGATTGGAAATATGGGTCAGATAGACCAGACTGCAGTTCCCATTGATCCTGGTGTTACGTAGCCTGCTGGAGACCGACCCTGTCAGCAACCCAGACTTGAACAGACCTGCTTGGATGGTTCGGTATGTTTGACTGCCATTGCATTCAGTGATCCTACACCAATCAGGGTAGCACCTGAGTCCCATTGAATTTTTAATTGCATTGAAATGTCAGCATTGGTGTGTGGGACAGCAAGGACACAATGCTCACTCCACACACTGAAAACCATTCTAGGCTGATCCACTACTCAAGTAGGTTTTGTCTGGTCAGGAGTCCCATAAAAGAGGGTGGAGTGTTTTCTTGCTGTGAAAGTTGGAATTATGAAAATTATAAACTTTATTTTATTTTTGGGTGGGGTGGGGTGGTAAGTGTTTGAGGGAAACATTTATTTCCCTCCCACCGCTTCAGATAAAAGAACTCCTGAAAAACATGGGGCAATTTTATCTTTCACCCCAGTATGCTGATATTTTCCATTGTATCTCAGTCGCAGGGTCGAATACAGTTCCATTTAAAAATCATGGGAACTTCTGTTTTTTTTTCCTGCTGTATTTTCAATAAAGATTCTGTAATTAATTACTTTTAATCTTGTCCATTAAGTTTGGATTTTTCCCCTTTCTCTCCCATTGATGTGGTTCTCCTCCTCCTCTAACTATGCTGATCACTTTACTGCATTCACCAGACCCTGGGAACCTCTCACAATAGGTTACCCAGAGATTTGTGGGACTAAATCTGCACGTGCACATAAAATGTAAGTGATGAGCGTCTGGTTACTAGGGGTCTGGCAGTTGGGTACAAGCAGATTGTGGAGCATGTACAGATATTCTCACTGCAGATCCCACTGAACAGAATGCTATGCTTAATTTATTTCTACAGAGGGTTAAAAATTATTTTTGTTTGTCCTGTGGAAATTGTGCAAACTCTAAAGCTGCTCTAGAACTTAGAAGCAATATTCTATATTTTGGGGGCAAAGGCTTCAAGCATTCTTAGTGCACAAATGAGTGAGCTGTGCCATATTTTGTTAACAGAAGTGTAGCAGGAATATATTTTAAAGAATGTTAATAATATGATTCAAATAAACTTTCCTTTTCTAAAGTCCTGTAGTTTGTGCGCCTTTCTGAATGACTGTTTTGCACGGTAACCTGCATAGTAAGGTACAGTAGTGTAGTGATTATGTTACTGGACTAATAGTCCAGAGAACGTGAATTCAAATCCCACCGCGACAGTTTGAGAATTTGAATTCAGTCTTTTAAAAATCTGGAAATAAAAAGTTGGTATCAGTAAAAGTGACCATGAAACTGTCAGATTGTCGTAAAAAAAACCAACTGGTTCACTAATGTCCTTTAGGGAAGGAAGCCTGCCGTCCTTACCCGGTCTGGCCCACACCCAATGTGATTGACTCTTGGCTGCTCTCTGAAGGGGCCTAGCAAACCCCCCAGGACAACTAGGCGATAGGCAATTAATGCCAGTGATGCCCACATCCTGAGAATGAACCAAAAAAAAGGTAAAACAATATGAGTAACCTGTCTTCCCACAATGAGTATCAGAAAGTCACGTGACAATCATTCCTGTTGTGCAGGTACTTTTACCTGCAATAGTTGATTTTTATTAAATGTAAATACAAAATATTGTTTAAAATGGTTGTATCATTAACTATTTTCCTGGGACTTTTTACACACAAAAACTTGCAGTGCTTTGGAACACTTCCTTATTAATGTTTTTGATGTGACCTCACCATTTGATGTCACCACCTGTGTACAAATCACCTCCATCTGTAGCCATTTCAAATTTGTTTTTTTTAATAAATATATATATTTATGCTCTGTATGCCAGAGTGCCAGTTCTGCTATGTCCATTCTTGGGACCGTGCCAGTCTTGTAGGGGGCAGATATTTTCATTTCTGCTTAAATCAAGGAGAGCAGGTTCATGGGATACTCCTTTTGCTTTGAAAGGCCACCCTTTACATTCATCAGCTTTAGATCCTTACCAGAGACATAATGGATTATTGGAAACATAGGAGCAGGAGGCGGCCATTCAGCCTCTCCAGCCTGTTTTGCCATTCAATCAGATCATGGCTGCTCTGAACCTCAACTCCATTTACTCACCCTTGCTCCATCTCCTTTGAAACCCTTATCTAAGAAAAATCTATCGCTCTTAGTCTTGAAAATTTAAGTTGATCCCCCAGCACCCACAGCCTTTTGTGGGAATGAGTTCCAGATTTCCACTATCCTTTGTGTGAAAAAGAGCTTCCTGATTTCACTCTGAAATTGCCTAGCTCTAATTTTAAGATGATGTCCTGTTCTGGATTCACTCACCAGAGGAAACCGTTTCTCTGTATCTACCCTATCGAATCCCTTAATCATTTTAAATACCTCAATTGGATCACCCTCAACCTTCCAAACTCAAGGGAATACAAGCCAAGTTTTTGCAACCTGTCCTTGTAATTTAACCCTTTAGCCCTGGTAGCGTTCTGGTGAATCTATGCTGTACCCCCTTAAAGGCCAATATATCTTTCTTGAGGTACGGTGTCCAGAACTGAGCACAGTACTCCAGATGGGGTCTGACCAAGGCTCCGTACAACTGAAGCATAACAGACTCACTTTTGAATTCCAATTCCCTTGAGATAAAGGTCCACATTCCATTTACCTTTTTGATTACTTTTTGTACCTGTGCACAAACTTTTCGTGATTTCTGTACCTGGACACCCAAATCTCTTTGCTTCTCCTCAGCTCCTAGTCTCTCCATTAAGAAAATATTCTGATCGTCTTTCTCTGATCCAAAGTAATGACCTCACACTTTCCCACTTTGAGCTCCATCTGCTATAGTTTTGCCCACTCACTTAGTCTGTCTGTGTCTGTAACACAACTTACTGTGCCTCTTAACTTACTGTATTACATGCAGATCAAGAAAATCAGCCTGGGTTCAATTTGAACCTAGATACCAGAAGTCAAAGAACATTGTGCTGACCCATTGTATCCTCATGCCCTTGAAATAATGAATCTGTTCATAATTGTGATGGGTTTGACTATTTAAATTATATTACACTTGCATAGTGTAGATGGGCCTCTGTCATTTGCCCCACATCCCAGTGTAGTTTACACCTGTAAGTATGAAAGGAAATGTACTTTGTAAGTTCAGTTGGAAAATAAAATATCAGGTCAGTTGGAAAAGACTACATAAGGTGAGGCTTGCTTCAAGAGAACAATATCTTGTCCTGCTTCATCAGGAGCTGCTGTACTGATAAGTGGGGCGTTATCTATGGTTTTCCATGCACTGAGAGACACACAGCATCCACAAAAGGGGAACAATTTGCAGGGCAATGGGTAAAGAGCAGGGGAATGGGACTAATTGGATCGCTCTTTCAAAGGCCAAGTGGCCTCCTGTATGATTCTATGAAAACCGTTTGTTAAAATCACATGTAATCTGAAATTATATTAAAAAAGATTCCGATCCACTTACTCTGTTGCTGAGCCATGTTTTGTTAGAACTGCTGCAGGCTGTTAGTGGCAGATGTCGAATGCAGGACTGGTGTAGCATTGCAAATGAAGACAGTGGACTGTAAACAGCCCATCTCAAAGGCTCAGAGGATGGAAATGTTGCCCTGGTGATTCCACTTTATACCTCTTCCCCTAAAGGAGTACTTTAAAGCATCGTAAGCTTAACTATAATATGCAACCCGAACAGTGACAGTGGAACAAATAATTTCCTTTTGCCAGATTGATACTTGCCAATTGTCATTTTGAAGATACCATCTTGATTCCCCACTTCGTTGTCCTGATTTTAAAAACTCGTCTCTCCCCTGTCGGTCGGGTTTATTCAGTGAGTAACTGAACCGTACAGAAGGGAGCAGGTTCCATCCCCAGTCAGTGCAGATTTCAGCTGTAGAAGTCGTCGGAGAGTACAACTGGCCTCAGCGTGCCTAAGTTAAAGATACGATGCACCCTGCGACTGTCGATACCATGAATAACAGCCAGTTTTTTGAGCTATTGGAGGGTGAGCAGCAGCCTGTGGAAACTTCCCAACACAGTCTGTACTTTGGGGAACAGATTTTCTTTTAAAACAATTCACCTCCGATGTAAGAAATATTCCCATTTCCCAGATTTTCTTTGGTCTTTTCCAAATCAAATTGAATGCCAGTTAATTGCCCATAGTGTTAGCCATGGTTAGCGGATGAATAGAAAGTTTTTATACATAACGGAGGTGGGAGAGAGACTGCAGAAACTCGCTGCACGGAACTTGCCCCTACGTTCTGAGGGGTGATTAGGGGTTGCCAACTCTGGTTGGACGTATTCCTGGAGATTTCATCACATGACCACCTGCCTTGAACTGCCCCGCCCCCACACTCCCACCATTGGTCCATCCTCCAGGCGCACTGCCTTCCCACAGCCAATTGGAAAGGGCTCTTCGTGGGCCAATTGGGTTAATCTTGATTTAGTAAAACTGCCTTTTTTTCCTCATCTCCAATATTTTTATAACTAATAAAAGAAAATGTGGTCAAAGAAAATGAAACAAACCCCACAATTTTGTTTAATGCCCCTGTGAATTTTCTCCTGGGCTTTTGCTCACGGCAGTGTCCAGGAGATTAATTTTCAATTCCTGGAGACTCCAGGACAATCCTGGAGGGTTGGCAACTCTACAATTAACCCAGCTCATCTCTTCAATGGGAAATGTTGACAGGAGTGTATCCAAAAATCATGACACCAGGGAGTAAAGTTTATGAGCAGGAAGCATGCTCTACAAGCAAGACTTTTAATATATAAATACCTTTAAGACACGGGGAGAGGGCTGCACTTCTAATTAAATCAGCAAGTGCAAACACTTCATCAGATTAAGTTTCATATATTTACTTTTCATACATTTACTTTTTTGAATGAGTATTTTATTCTCTGCAAAGATGAAAGTGCAAGAAAATGAATATTTTTACACTCTGTGCCGGTAATGAACACTCACAGGCTTTGTTCTGCACATAAGAAGCAAAGATCGCCCTCTGTGGCCCGGTACTGTGTCTTGCTACCAGCCATTCAGAGGAACCGTTCCTGACAGCGCACAGAATTACATAGAACCTACAGCACAGAAACAGGCCATTCGGCCCAACTAGTCTATTCCACATGAGCCGCCTCCCACCCCACTTCATCGAACCCTATTCCTTTCTCCCTCGTGCTTATGGCCCCTAGTTTTGGTCTCCCTCAAAAATGGAAACATCTTCTCTACGTCTACCCTATTGAACCCCTTCATAATTTTAAAGACCTCGATCAGATCACTCCTCAGCCTTCTCGTTTCTAGAGAAAAGAGCTCCAGTCTGTTCGGTCTTGATTGTTATACCCTCTCAATTCTGGTATCGTCCTTGTAAATCTGAATGAGAGAATGGTGCCTGAATGAGAGTAGCGAACGTATGCTGAATTGTGAGGGGTTGTGGATTTGTGTACAATATGACAGTACGCTCACTTCACCGAGAGGGGAGACACTTGACCCAGCAGTCTGGACTCGGGGCTGAAAAGGGGCAAGTTTAGAACCAAGAAAACTACTGGTTTCCCTTTCACACAAATGTTTTCATTGCTACTTCGTGGTTAGAAAAAATATTTAAAAATAATAAAAGATGACAGCAGCTCCCAAAGCTATGGTGCGTGGTCGGCCCATGAACGTTCTGTACAGAGTGTGGGAAACAAAAGCAGACTGGATGCCCACAGGCCCCTCCTCACCTGTCACAAGTGCGGTACTTCCATGAGTGTGTGTCGACATGAGGCCATGTCGCCTTTTAATCGACACTTAATCTTTTTAGGCCTTTAAATAATGGCGCCGTTCATACTTGTAATTTTTGCCAGCGTTGGTCGTCCTTTTAATGGAGAGAGAGTGTGAGCGATGGAACGAGGAGAGACTCTCCTGAGAAAGATGGTTTGCTGATGGTGGGGGGGGAGGAGGTCCCCAACGTTGCTGTGTGAATGAAGCCCCCACACAGGTCTGGGAATCGCTGAGTCCTCGCACTTAATCAATCCAAGGCCCTTGTGATGTCTGTGTGTTACTGGATTGCTGCTTCCACTGTGGCAAAAAAGTATCCTCTAACTAACATCTTGATGAGTATGTACACAATAAAATCACTCGCCATTGCTCCCTGCATTCTCTTTATTTCAATCTTAAAAATTGCTTGAACAGTCTTCTGTGCTTAAACAATTCTTCCATTTTCAACCTCTTTTTTTTGCATATATATTGCTCTGGTCTGTGGAAAAACCTTCCAGTAGGGAATCCATCCCGGGTTTATGGGATGTCCCACGAAGCTGTACAGCATTCAATAAACAAAATAACTTTTTTCTCATTGTTAAAATATTACAAGGAAATGATTAACAAACACTGAAAGTCTGAGGGAAACTCTCTTGTCACTATGACCAGGATACTCGATATATTTAAACATAGAGGCTCATGGCTGTTACTATATTAATGTCACGGGATAGTCTGCACTTTTAATAATGTCTGGAGACAGAACACCTCTTTAACATCACAATAACAAAACTCCACACTTTGTTACTCAGTTCCTGGGGGCTACTAATAATTAATCACTTATTCTAACAGACTTTATATAGCACAACAGTCTGAAGAGTTTCATATTTGTCATGGGCGGAGGGGGAAAGAGGAAGGAAAGGGAGGATTTCCCCTTTGTTTAAAATTCCTTCTTGAAATCTTCATGATTCAAAGTCTCCCAGTAGTTGAATTCATCCAATAAAGACAGATTTACATGCCTGATGGTGCCACAGGGGAGGGGGGCAGGGAAGGGAAGAAGGGGGGCGGGGGGCGTCCAGACTGCTGGATAGTTGGTGCCATGTTGTCTTCTCAATGCTCCTGGGCTGCTAGCTCAGGTTGAGAGATGTCAGGTGTCAATGAGCAGGCTTAGCAGGTACCGTACCTTGCAGGCAAACCATCGCCTGAGGGGACAAAAGTATTCATAATGGAACTGTTCAAACTCAGGGGTCTGTCGTATATCACGTAAAAAAGCAACGTCAATATCTGACTCTGTAAGAGCAATCAGGAGGAGGAGCAAGGCAAAGAGGAGCCCAACTGTCACAAGCAGCAAGCGGACCACACTTAAAAGAAATGCATTCACCTGTTCCCTCTCGGCCCTGTCACTAACACCTTCACGTAAGGCACTCGCCCCTCTGCCTGGCTCCTCGGCTACTGTGGGGGCAGCGATGTCTGAATCCTTCTCCTCGCTGCCACAGGCGCTGGTGTTGCCACTGATTTGCCGGGGGACGATTGATTCCAAACCGGGGTCGGACACTGGGGTGGGCAGGACGCTGTCGGCCGGGCTGTAGAGCTCGTCTGCAATCACTGACGTGCATTCGCTGCCCTCGGCGGCGAAAGTCTTGCCCGCGCGGGTACCGAAGGCATCGGTGTGTGAGGTGGATCGCACCGGGGTGGAGTGGGCGCTGTCTCGGAGCGACTCCAAGCCTGGAAGAGAGAATTGGCGACTGAGCTGTAGGAAAGAAACTGTCAGCGATAAGAGATTCGTCTCGGCCACGGGAAGATCTGAGGAACATTCGGTGACACGGGCCGTAAACTGGAATCTGTTTCAGGAACAAACGTGCTTTTCTATCCCACGTCCCTTCGAGCACTGATTCCCAACTTGGAACTGGATTCGTTCAACTCAAATAACTTCACATCATATTTGCATCACAGGTCAATATTTGCAGGTTAGAAAACCCAAGAACAAATACAGAAAAGGCACAGACTCCTAGTTATAAGTTACTGTGCCTGCGGGGTAAATGTAATATATAATACTTGCAGTTACATTGCAACTTAACACATCTAAAGGTCTCTGAGTGCTTCAGAATGAATTATTTCTGACTTGTGAATGCAGTCATTCTGCACCAGTAACGCTCCATAGACGGCAATGGGACCAATTAATGTGTTTTTTGTTGGTTGGTGTTTATCGAGGACCCTCCACCCCCACCAGACAAAAATACCTCAACAAATGGAAGGGAGAGACAGTGGGCAGGGAGTTGCTTTATTGCAGGGTAGAAAATAAATCCTGGTCTTTGTGTCTGGAATTCCTAACTAACTGCAGCAGGACAGTCAGCACCTGAAAGAGAGAGGTTAATGTGAGCTCTCCAACGTTCTCTGTTTTTAGGTCAGACTGCCTTGCTTATTATCGCACTGTTTTAAAGTTAGGAGCAAATTGGCTCCTTTGTTACGTATAGTGTTAAGTGACGCACAAATTAACAATCCCCACAAAACAAACGTTTTGAGTTTCACCATTGTGGAAGTTAAACTAAAATAACTGGAAATTCAAAATAAGATCAAAAATGCTGGAAATCCAAAGCATCTGTGGGGAGAAAAGACCAGCTAAGATTTCAGTTGTGATCCTGGATCCACAATGCATCGTGTTCACATTTCACTCGACGTGGGGCCTTCATTAAATACGGGGTGCCCCATAAACCGTGCGTGGCAGAAGTTAATCCAGTGTGGGCAGAGGATAACCAATAATTAGGGTGGTGTTAACTAGTGGATCAGGAAGTGTTACAAAGTTGTAATATTTGAAGAGATGTGGTGACAGTGTAATTGAGAACAATCCCTGCAGTTTGCCGTCTTACAACATGCTCCTACACACAGGAAGTCTTGCTGCATAGTGACTTCACTGATAGCGGACATCTCTGCACCTATCATGTGTCACATTGCAGGACGATGTTGTACCTATCGTGTGTCACATTGCAGGACGATGTTGTACCTATCGTGTGTCACATTGCAGTATCACGTGGCTTGTACATAGAGAGCTGTTGTACCATGTGATTCTTTCATCAGTGGTCACCCCTGTGCTCACTGACCATCATTGGCTCCCAGTCCAACACCGCCTCGATTTTAAAATTCTCATCCTTGTTTTCAAATCCCTCCATGGCCCTCGCCCCCTCCCTATCTCTGTAACCTCCTCCAGCCCTACAACCCTCCGAGATCTCTGCGCTCCTCCAATTCCGGCCTCTTGCGCATCCCCAATTTTCAATGCTCCACCATCGGCGGCCATGCCTTCAGCTGCCTCGGCCCTAAGCTCTGGAATTCCCTCCCTAAACCTCTCCGCCTCTCTCTCCTCCTTAAAACCCACCTCTTTGACCAAGCTTTTGGTCACCTGTCCTAATATCTCCTTATATGGCTCGGTGTCAATTTTGTCTGATTTACGCTCCTGTGAGACACCTTGGGACGTTTTACTACATTAAAGACGTTTTATAAATGCAAGTTGTTGTTGTGATGGACAGAAAAGTCTCATACATTGTGACTGTGTGAATATTGTACGGCTGTAATATGAGACATCATCATTTGAGTTTTGGGTGACATGACTTACATTCAGCTCCATGTTCACTAATGCTGTTCACATCCTAACCTCTTCCTGGAGATTGTAAACAATTTTACAACACCAAGTTATAGTCCAGCAATTTTATTTTAAATTCACAAGCTTTCGGAGGCTTCCTCCTTCCTCAGGTGAACGATTTGGAAAATCGTTCACCTGAGGAAGGAGGTAGCCTCCGAAAAAATTGTTCACCTGAGGAAGGGGGTAGCCTCCGAAAGCTTGTGAATTTAAAATAAAATTGCTGGACTATAACTTGGTGTTGTAAAATTGTTTACAATTGTCAACCCCAGTCCATCACCGGCATCTCCACATCACATCTTCCTGGAGAGGGTGAGCTTGTTTAAACAGGTCTGTATTACAGTGTGAAAGGGGATCGTTCAGACTTCACTCAATGGCCAGTATCAAAATTGAAAGTATGATTTTGCTGAAACGAATTGACAAATCGGTTTTCAAAAGAGGTGCTGGGGAGGTGCACATTTTGAATCTTCTAATCAGAACACTGCTCTGTGTCAGCCTGTTTGGTCAATGAAACAGAGACAACACGTACAGCACCGGGGATCTGTACAGAGCCCGTCCAAACACAGAAACCCCAGTCCAATCCAAATACTTTGTACATCAGACAGAATTGAAAACCGTTTGCTCTCTCTCACACACACAGAGTTAACGCACTGACACTGCTCAAACATTTAAACAAAAATACCAAACACACAATTATGCTTTTTGTTTAGTTCTTTGTAATATTGAGTTGGGGGGAATCTGGCTGAGGATTTTAAGAATAAAGTAGGAAATGAAGAGAGAGGGACTTGTACCAGTTAGGGTTGGAAAGATTGTACAATTACAGATAGGGATTGAGGAGCTGCAGTCGATGCCCATCTTACAAGGAGCCATTTGAATTGGGATATTTCCTTTCAGGTTTTATTGGAAGGCTGCAATGGAGGAGGAGAGATTATGGAGGTTTTGGAGGGCAGCTTATGGAGGAGGAGAAAGCAGCTCCAGGGCCTGATATAAGAAAGAAAGACTTGCATTTATACAGAATCTTTCACAACCTCAGGATTTCCCAAAGCGCTTTACAGCCAATGATGTATTTTTTGAAGTGTAGTCACTGTTCTAGTGTAGGAATCACGGCAGCTAATTTGCACAAATGGCACGGAGAACGGGAGAACAGCTGCAGGGCAGGGTATTGGGGATTGGGGATGGGGCTTCTGGTTTGTTGGCAGTTTTATGCTGTAGTTTCATGAATTCTAGTAATTGACCTGATCAGCCACAGGCTTCTCCCCCTAGCTGTGAAATACTGCCTGATTCTGTGTGTGTGTGTGTGTCTGTGTGTGTGGTGTGTGTGTGTGTGTCTGTGTGTGTGTGTGTCTGTGTGTGTGGTGTGTGGTGTGTGTGTGTGTGTCTGTGTGTGTGGTGTGTGGGTGTCTGTGGTGTGTGTCTGTGTGTGTGTGTGTCTGTGTGTGTGTGGTGTGTGTGTGTGTGTCTGTGTGTGGTGTGTGTGTGTGTCTGTGTGTGTGGTGTGTGGTGTGTCTGTGTGTGTGGTGTGTGGTGTGTCTGTGTGTGGTGTGTGTGTGTGTCTGTGTGTGTGGTGTGTGTGTGTGTGGTGTGTGTGTCTGTGTGTGTGGTGTGTGTGTGTGTGGTGTGTGTGTGTGTGTCTGTGTGTGGTGTGTGTGTGTGTGGTGTGTGTGTGTGTGTCTGTGTGTGGTGTGTGTGTGTGTGTCTGTGTGTGTGGTGTGTGTGTGTGTCTGTGTGTGGTGTGTGTGTGTGTGTCTGTGTGTGTGGTGTGTGTGTGTGTGTCTGTGTGTGTGTGTCTGTGTGTGTGTGGTGTGTGTGTGTGTGGTGTGTGAGTGTGTGTCTGTGTGTGTGTGTGTGGTGTGTGTGTCTGTGTGTGTGGTGTGTGTGTGTGTGCTGTGACAGTGGTGCAGTAAGTGATAAGATCTGTAGAGGGGGGGCTTGAGCTGGTTTCTGTGTGTGTGAGATTGTGATTGCTTTTTAATTTTCCCACAAACACAAGACATATTTTTGTGTGTGTTTGAAATGTGCACAGTCCTGAAACCATCGGAATCTTCCGTCTCTCCAAGAAGTCCTAGAATGTGAAATTCAGAATGTTAGATCTGTTGAGCCTCCCTCTCAAAAAAAACCACATTTGAACATTTCTGCATTGCCACCAATATCTCTGATCGTTAGTTCCTGAGCAGCTCCAAGAACACGACCCTCCTCGACAATCGACACGACCCTCCCTCCTACCCCAGCAAATTGCTGCAGCTTTTCCCTGGTGCAAGTGAAAGGCTCCCTGAAGATGTTGGGACTCCAGACACTGCTGCCTGGATGCAATCCAGTGACGTGTTACAGGAGGACACATATATGGAGGGCAATGGACAGAAAAGGGAGTATTCACAGAGGGTAACAGCAAGGAGTTCTAAGGCAGTCATTCAATACAGAGATTCGGATGATTGAGCAGAGCTCTCGAGACAGCAACATGTCCACGTAACTCCCTGACTGATATTTGCTCACTTTTTAATATAAATCGAGCTCCCTTTCTCCCTTCCCTTCCCCACCTGCTGATATTGAGTCCGCACTGGCACAGGGTTCCCACACGCTCTGGTTCCTTGCCCAAGTGAACACTTTGTGTGTGAGTCCTGACCATGAGCATTGAGGGACTCATCCAACGTTGGCCGAGGTGAGGAGAAGACTGAGGGAGGACACGATGGAGGTATTCAAATTATCACAGCGAGGGCCAGTCAGGGCTAGTTACCAGTTCAGTGGTGACTTGCGAGCAATTTTGACCCATGGGGTCAGCAACTAGCCCGAGACCCCCTGAACTTATCTCACGTAGGGTCATACAGAGGGGAAGCAACCCATTGCTGCTCTTGATCATTCACCAGGAGACGCAAAAAGCAAAGATGCAAAATAACTCCTTCAAATATTTATTCACTCTTTCCTTCTTGGAGCTTGGCCTCAACTCGATGCCGTACCAGGGGAGACTAAATCAATGGCCTCTTGGAGGCACTACCAGAATGATGCCAGTGCGTTGACCTGATTGTCACTCGATCTCCATTTCCTATAAGCAGAATGCCACTGAATTGTGTTGCATTCCCTTAGTTAAAGATGATTAAAGGATTTGACAGGGTGGATAGAGAGAAACTATTTCCTCTGGTGGGGGGAGTCCAGAACAAGGGGGCAGAACCTTAAAATTAAGAGCCAGGCCGTTCAGGGGTGATGTCAGGAAGCATTTCTTCACACAAAGGGGAGTGGGAATCTGGAACTCTCTCCCCCAAAAAGCTGTTGAGGCTGGGGGTCAATTGGACATTTCAAAATTGATAGATTTTTGTATTAAGGGTTACGGAACCAAGGCAGGTGGATGGAGTTAAGATACAGATCATGATCTAATTGAATGGCAGAACAGGCTCGAGGGGCTGAATGGCCTCCTCCTGTTCCTGTCCTGGGCACCTCAGCTTGTTCTAGAGGCTGTAAACTGAGCCGGGACTGTAAGAGTTAACTCAGAGCCCAGCCTCATGACCCTTCATTCTGTCGCCATCTGCTGCAAGGGAAGTAATTTCTGTCTCGTCAGCGGCACTGAAATATCCCAGGCCTCGGCTGCACCGGCACAAGACACCATGTGAGGAACTAAAGCTCCCGACAAGGTTACTGAGCATTGGAAAGCTGTGAGACTAGAAAATAGAACGTGATCTTACTGCAGAATACCGAGAGGAAAGCAGTGGGTAGCATAGACTATATCGTTATAAACTGGAGTCCAGCGTTGCAATCTCGAAAACACTTTCTTTTTAAACAAACCCTGTACAATATTCCCCATTTAACCAAAATCTATGAGGGACAGTGAATAAATCGTTCACAATAATCCCTCAATAAATCTCTGCCTGCTCACTGCACTCCATGGCGATATGGGATATATTCACTTCCCCTCTATCCTGGTTAATTCCTGATACAACTCCCCAGGTGGGAGTTCTTCTCTCCCTCCCCCTCTCTTCCTGGCCCATGGACACACGTCAACCATAGTGTCAGGGCAACTGAATCACAGTCTTCGATGGTGATGTTTCCACAAAGGGCAATAATGTGGAGATTTTTTTTGTTGATGATAGCAAAACCCCCAGCCATCCCAGATCCGGAGTGACACCACGTCTGGTGGCTGCGGAGTTCCACCCTGTCTGGTGTCTGCGGAGCACCACCATGTCTGGCGTCTGCAGTGTGCCACTGAGTCTGGTGTCTGCAGATCGTCACTGTGTCTGGTGTCTGCAGTGTGCCATTGTGTCTGGTGTCTGAGGAGTTCCATCCTGTCTGGTGTCTGCGGTACGCCTCCGTGTCTGGTGTCTGCAGTGAGCCTCCGTGTCTGGCGTCTGCAGTGAGCCTCCGTGTCTGGCGTCTGCAGTGAGCCTCCGTGTCTGGCGTCTGCAACATTCCAACAGCCGTCCACCCAGCTCTGTGTGTGTTGATTTTTACCAGTTTGTGGCTGCGTTGTTTGAAGACCATGTGACCAGGAGCAGCCCAATGATCATCAAGAAACGACCACATTCCCCGTCCTTCCCGAGGGGTCACGTTATTTAACCGAGTTGAGCAAAGAATCAGAAACACTGAGAAACTTCTCGACACAAAATGGGCAGTTTCACAACAGTTTTACATAAATCGTTTCCCCGTTGTCACGGATACAGCAGGGCCGTTTTTTTCTCTTCTCACCAGTTTGTTCTCTCCCCCTATCGAAGGTGTCGACTCTCTCACCGTCCCACTGGAACATAGTGCCCTCCAATACCTCAGCTGGGTGGCCCCTCCCTCGACAAGCTATCCAACCATGGGGGGCGGGGGAGGAACCCATGACACCCAAGGCCCCTTACAATCCTTACGGGGCATCGGCTCTTTCAGTAACTGTACAGCGATCAGGAGCTGGAAACTGTCCCATCAGGAGTAGGAGCCCTGTCCCATCAGGAGCTGGAACCCTGTCCCATCAGGGGTAGGAGCCCTGTCCCATCAGGAGTAGGAGCCCTGTCCCATCAGGAGTAGGAGCCCTGTCCCATCAGGAGTAGGAGCCCTGTCCCATCAGGAGTAGGAGCCCTGTCCCATCAGGAGTAGGAGCCCTGTCCCATCAGGAGTAGGAGCCCTGTCCCATCAGGAGCTGGAACCCTGTCCCATCAGGGGTAGGAGCCCTGTCCCATCAGGAGTAGGAGCCCTGTCCCATCAGGAGTAGGAGCCCTGTCCCATCAGGAGTAGGAGCCCTGTCCCATCAGGAGTAGGAGCCCTGTCCCATCAGGAGCTGGAACCCTGTCCCATCAGGGGTAGGAGCCCTGTCCCATCAGGAGTAGGAGCCCTGTCCCATCAGGAGCTGGAACCCTGTCCCATCAGGGGTAGGAGCCCTGTCCCATCAGGAGTAGGAGCCCTGTCCCATCAGGGGTAGGAGCCCTGTCCCATCAGGAGTAGGAGCCCTGTCCCATCAGGAGCTGGAACCCTGTCCCATCAGGGGTAGGAGCCCTGTCCCATCAGGAGTAGGAGCCCTGTCCCATCAGGAGTAGGAGACCTGTCCCATCAGCAGTAGGAGCCCTGTCCCATCAGGAGTAGGAGCCCTGTCCCATCAGGGGTAGGAGACCTGTCCCATCAGGGGTAGGAGCCCTGTCCCATCAGGAGTAGGAGACCTGTCCCATCAGGGGTAGGAGATCTGTCCCATCAGGAGCTGGAACCCTGTCCCATCAGGAGTAGGAGCCCTGTCCCATCAGGGGTAGGAGACCTGTCCCATCAGGGGTAGGAGCCCTGTCCCATCAGGAGTAGGAGACCTGTCCCATCAGGGGTAGGAGATCTGTCCCATCAGGAGCTGGAACCCTGTCCCATCAGGGGTAGGAGCCCTGTCCCATCAGGGGTAGGAACCCTGTCCCATCAGGGGTAGGAGCCCTGTCCCATCAGGAGTAGGAGACCTGTCCCATCAGGGGTAGGAGATCTGTCCCATCAGGAGCTGGAACCCTGTCCCATCAGGGGTAGGAGCCCTGTCCCATCAGGGGTAGGAACCCTGTCCCATCAGGAGTAGGAGCCCTGTCCCATCAGGAGTAGGAGCCCTGTCCCATCAGGAGTAGGAGCCCTGTCCCATCAGGGGTAGGAGACCTGTCCCATCAGGAGCTGGAACCCTGTCCCATCAGGAGTAGGAGCCCTGTCCCATCAGGAGTAGGAGCCCTGTCCCATCAGGAGTAGGAGCCCTGTCCCATCAGGAGTAGGAGCCCTGTCCCATCAGGAGTAGGAGCCCTGTCCCATCAGGAGTAGGAGCCCTGTCCCATCAGGAGTAGGAGCCCTCTCCCATCAGGGGTAGGAGCCCTGTCCCATCAGGAGTAGGAGCCCTGTCCCATCAGGGGTAGGAGCCCTGTCCCATCAGGGGTAGGAGCCCTCTCCCATCAGGGGTAGGAGCCCTGTCCCATCAGGGGTAGGAGCCCTCTCCCATCAGGGGTAGGAGCCCTGTCCCATCAGGGGTAGGAGCCCTCTCCCATCAGGGGTAGGAGCCCTGTCCCATTAGGGGTAGGAGCCCTGACTGATCTCCTTTGCGTTGCGAATCCAGGGGATGCTGAGGCCAATTACAGCCCCCTCCCCCGACTGCTGTCTAGCCCGATCTCACCCGACTCAGCACAGACTGGGAACTGAACTCGAGCCCTTCCTGATTGAAGGCAGAGCCCCCTGGGGGAGAAGGTAATGGACTGAATAATCAGCCGACTCCTTGGGACTCGGCCCGAGACGTCTCTGCAGTTACTTATTGCTGTGATTTCCATTTAAGTCAGTTTATTCTGTGATGGCTTTTTAAAAAAAAACGTACAAAGTCCATGAAACACACACTCGCCTTATTTCCTGATAACTGTCCATTCCCAGGAATATTACAGTAAATCCCTCCTTCCAACTCTGCATTTAATTTGGCTTTGATGCTTGTCCAGATGCTGAGGCACAGAAGCTAATCCCCCCTCCCCCTCAAACTGACCACTCCCAGGGCAGGTACAGCACACGTTGGATGAAAGATAAAGCTCTCTGTACCCTGCCCGACAAGGGGGCAGTCCTTCCTACAGCCACCGTCACATAATCCCCCCCCTCGCACTCTCCGAGAACGATTGGCAACTTGGAGACCTTCAAAGGGAAACTTCTCTTCGGGGTGCTGCCCGGTGACCAGATCTCCTCGGGCACGAGCTGGCCGAGTCCCTCAGCGTTAATCACCGCTCGGCAAGAACCCCATCTGAACTCACTATCAACATCCACTAAAATCAGACTGTCTGGTCATTATCACATTGCTGTTTGTGGGATCTTGCGGCAGCAGTCAATTTGCGCACAGCAAGATCCCACAAACAGCAATGTGACTGTACATTACAACAGTGACAACACTTCAAAAGTTGGGACGTCCTGAGGTGGTGAAAGGTGCAATATAAATGCAAGTCCTTTAAAATACTCTGGGGCTCCCTTGGTGGCTCCGTTAGCAATTGCAAGGTCGCAAGGTCCTCCCTCTGATCCCCGTCTGCGCTGGGTTAGCTGATCTCAGCTAGACCGCACCAGGGAGCCAACAATCGACCTTGGCATTCCTGGATCAGGGAGGGGAGCAATCAAACAGGATTTCCCAGACTCGATCCCGTGATCCAGTGATCCCTGCTGGAAAGTGTGGATGTTGGGTGAGGATCTGTTGTGATCTGGAATGCACTGCCTGAAAGGGCGGTGGAAGCAGATTCAATAGTAAATTTCAAAAGGGAATTGGATAAATACTTGAAGGGGAAAGGTGTGCAGGGCTATGGGGAAAGATACAGGGGAATGGGACTAATTGGAGAGATCTTTCAAAGAACCAGCACGGGCACAATGGGCCAAATGGCCTCCTTTTGTGCTGTATCATTCTATGATTCTATGAAAGAAAGAAAGAACTTGCATTTATATAGCGCCTTTCACAACCTCAGGACGTCCCAAAGCGCTTTACAGCCAATAAAGTACTTTTTGAAGTGTAGTCACTGTTGTGATGTAGGAAACACGGCAGTCAATTTGTGCACAGCAAGATCCCACAAACAGCAATGTGATCATGATCAGATAATCTGTTTTTTAGTGGTGTTGATTGAGGGATAAATATTGGCCAGGACACTGGGGAGAACTCCCCTGCTCTTCTTCAAAATATTGGCCGTGGGATCTTTTATGTCCACCTGAGAGGGCAGACGGGGCCGAAAGACAGCACCTCCGACAGTGCAGCTGTGACTGTGACTGTACTTTGTGCCAAATGTAAATTCCCTGCGCAGTGTTAAAGCGAGTGAGCAAGTATCAGACCCGTCACAACAATGGATGGAGCCTCGCGAGGCACAGAGCTGGCTCAGGTATTTTATAAACCACCAGCGGTGAAGCAATTCCCAGCCCACAGCCACCTGGCGCCCAAATGATTCTATACCCATTACCTCCATCTACAAATGTGTGTCAGGCAGGAATTTATTAATATATGAGTGACGGTCCTGCACCATCTGAAAGGCAGGGAGCTGAACCTGTACCTGTTGCTCGTGCTGAAAGTGGTCCTGTCGTCCTGGTGAAATGGTAGAAGTTATTCTGCGATCTGGGTGCTGGCAGGGGGTGACATACAGTCCATGATTCTCCATCGATTCATGTAAAGGGACGGAACACCATCAACATCGTACATCAGATGCAATGAGGTGTGCTGAAACTCGCTGTATACTCTCCCAATTGTTAACCTACACATCAGTTGTGTATTCACTCTGAGAAGGATGCTGTCAAAACTCTAATTCGATCCATAAAGCCTCTTTGTTCTAACGAGCCACGCTTAATTTATTTAGTTTCCTGAAGAAAATAAATTACCGTGGGTAACATTTCATCAAGAACAATCTCTGAGGTATCTCCCTAACCCTAAACCCCCGAGTGCAACATCAGTGCAACAATATTTAACCCCTAACCATTAAATTCCGTAAGTAACATTCTCACGGTCGCAACAGGATTCGAGCCACACTGCGTTGTACAGTGATCGTCTATGCTTTTTTTTTTATTCGTTCTGGGGATATGGATGCCTCTAGAGGTCTAGATGGAGGTTGGTTAACTGGGGAATGGTGTGTGACACAGAAAGAGGCTGAGGGAAGGGGGCCTCATACATTCGTACACCGACCGTCACCACGAGCTGCTCAATGGCATCGTAATCCTATCATCATCCCTATTCTGGCCTCGCTCTTCCATTCCCTGCCAATGACTTCTCCCCTCCGCTCGTATCCTTAACATTCCATCCCATTCCATTCTCATAAACCGTGTCGACGCTCACTCTTTGCAGAACAATTTATTATCCATTCATGTGGCCGCGATGAGCTTAACGTTTCATGGTGAACGGTGGTAATGAGATCCAATCACAATCTCAAGTACTCTTGTGCAGCAAACTCATTGTGTGCCGAACCAACCGTTAGATCTAAGGGTCTGTAAAGATGCCCAAGAGACCCAGTGACTGGAAAAAGCAAGACCGAGGAGTTCGAGTGATATTCCATCGAGTCAACATACAACATACGTAAGAGCACAGTCTAATGTTAGAAGATTGATAACCACTACTGTAGCCTTAATGGAAACGTCTACTGATAGTTACTAGGATTTAATTCTGGGCACCACACTTTAGGAAGGATATCAAGGCCTCAGAGAGGGTGCAGAGATTTACTAGAATGGTACCAGGGATTAAGGGTTTCAGTTACCTGCAGAGACTGCAGAAGTTGGAATTGTTCTCTCCAGGGTAGAGACGGTTAAGGGGAGATTTAATAGAAGTGTTCAAAGTTAGGAGGGGTTTTGATAGAGTAGATAGGGAGAAACCGTTCCCACTGATAGGAGGGTCAGTAACCAGAGGATGCAGATTTAAAATAATTGGCAAAAAAGCCAGAGGGGAGATGAGGAGAAATTTTGTTTATTCAGCGAGTTGTTCTGATCTGGAATGCGCTGCCTGAAAGGGCGGTGGAAGCAGATTCGATAATAACTTTCAAAAGGGGATTGGATAAATACTTGAAAAGGAAAACTTTGCAGGGCTATGGGGAAAGAGCAGGGTGAGTGGGTCTAATTGGATAGCTCTTCCAGAGAGCCGGCACAGGCACGATGGGCCGAATGGCCTCCTTCTGTGCTGTACGATTCTATGATTCAGCCATAAAATAAATATACTGGAGTAGATTTGTGTAATCTGTTGGAGCGGATCACCCACCCACTACAGAACCCGCTCAGTTTTAATTCCGTTCTGACTCTGCTAGGTCACCGCCCAGGGGTGAAGCTGAACCCCAGTCACTTCTGCCCCGAAAAGTACCTCTTCCCAGTTTGGTTTATGTTCTAATACAATAGGAACACACAGGACTGGGGGCACATCACTGCGCTCCATCCAATCAGCACCCAAAACTCCATGCACCCCTCCATCCTCTCATGCTCCTCAATCCCTTTCTCTGCCAAATATCCATCCAGTTCCCTCTTGAATTTGCTGACACTGGAAGCAGGAATCACTCTGCGTTGTAAAGATTTCCTCCAGTCAGTATTTCTGGTTCTTTCTGAACGGCTTTACAATTTCAGCAGAAACACTGATCACAGGCAGACTCCATGATGCGTTCATGATGCTGCTACAACAACAATTTGCATTTATATAGCGCCTTTAACGTAGTAAAACCTCCCAAGGCGCTTCACACAGCAACAAGAAGCTCGACACCATCTAGGGCAAAGCAATCCACTTGATTGGCACCCCATCCACCACCTTAAACATTCACTCCCTCCTCCACCGGCGCACTGTGGCTGCAGTGTGCACCATCCACAGGATGCACTGCAGCAACTCGCCAAGGCTTCTTCGACAGCACCTCCCAAACCCGCGACCTCTACCACCTAAAAGGACAAAGGCAGCAGGCACGTGGGAACACCACCGCCTGCACGTTCCCCTCCAAGTCACACACCATCCCGACTTGGAAATATATCGCCGTTCCTTCATCGTCGCTGGGTCAAAATCCTGGAACTCCCTTCCTAACAGCACTGTGGGAGAACCGTCACCACACGGACTGCAGCGGTTCAAGAAGGCGGCTCACCACCACCTTCTCAAGGGCAATTAGGGATGGGCAATAAATGCCAGTGATGCCCACATCCCAAGAATCAATATCTTTTAAAAAATGCTCCCCTTTCCATGATTTAAAAATGAATATTTTAAATTTTTCTCAGGATGTGGGTAACACTGGCAGGGTAGCATTTATTGTTCGACCCTAGTTACCTTGAGGGTATTACAGATGGAAAGAAAAACTTACATTTATATAGTGCCTTTCATGACCTCAGGACGTCCCAAAGTGCTTTACATAAGAAACATAAGAAATAGGAGCAGGAAAAGGCCATTCAGCCCCTCGAGCCTGCTCCACCATTCAATCAGATCATGGCTGATCTTCGACCTCAACTCCACTTTCCCGCCCGATCCCCATATTTACAGCCAATGAAGCACTTTTGAAGTGCGGTCACTGTTGTGATGTAGGCAACGCGGCAGCCAATTTGTGCACAGCAAGATCCCACAAACAGCAATGTGATAATGACCAGATAATCTGTTTCTTTAGTGATGTTGGTTGAGGGATAAATATTGGCCCAGGACACCGGGGAGGACTCCCCCTGCTCTTCTTCGAAATAGCGGCCATGGGATCTTTTCCATCCACCTGAGAGGGCGGACAGGACCTCAGTTTAACATCTCAACTGAAAGACAGCACCTCCGACAGTGCCGCACTCCCTCGGTACTGCACTGGGAGCGTCGGCCTGGATTTTGCGCTCAAGTCTCTGGAGTGGGGTAAACCACGTAGCGCGGGGCTGGAATGGGCCAGATCGAGTAGGGTTGGCAGGTTCCACTCTCTCCCTGAAGGACATAAATATTATGTCTCAAAGCAAGGCAGCTTCCAAAGACTAAACTGAATCGTTATTACCTCTTAAGATAGAAGACGTGTCGGAAAACTGCCTCTCCTGTTGGTTTCCCACCGTTAAAGCAGGAAAGAGCGGCAGAGCGCCAAGAGCTTTGCTGAGAATCCGCGGTCCGAGGCTTAGAATCCGTACCTTGACATCCCGGTAACAGTGATTAATCATCCGAAGGTGGACGTTGACTTTGGTTTTGATCTTGATCAAACATTTAACCATGGCGGCTCCCTTCAGATGTCTCTTTAAAAATTAAAATTCTTTTTCCAAATGTCCTGTCCTGAGAGCTGTGTGTGTGTGAAGCTCCTTGATTACATGGTGGGACTGGCCCGGGGCGGGTGAGAGGAGCTGGAATGTAAAATCTCTAGCCCGTCAGCAATAAGAAGACATAAATGGCCAGTGAGCCAGTGACATCAGGGCCCTGCACTATTTGCAAACATGCTATTTATACCAGTGCTGCTGTAACAATTTATAAATGATTCGCAGGCACTCCTCCTGCACAGGCTATCAGATTTCAGCAGATAAAGCCCACAGATCCTGCACACCCCTCGTTCCCCTCCTTACATCCTGCTCTCACCCTCAAACTCTTGTTTAACAATGTACCTGGCTTGTTAAAGGCGCTGCTTCACTGAGTGTACGATGGCACAGCTCAATGGAGTGGTACAGATTGGTAACACGGGGCACATTGCTGTGATTCTGCACACACACAAACACACTCACAGACACTCACACACACTCACACTCACACACTCACAGACACACACTCACACTCTCAGACACTCACACACAAACACACACACACACAGACACACACTCACACTCACAGACACACACTCACAGACACACACTCACAGACACACACTCACTCTCACAGACACACACTCACTCTCAGACACTCACACACACACTCACACACACACACTCACACACACACACACTCACAGACACACACACAGACACACATGCACATTCACACAGACACATGCACACTCACACAGACACACATGCACACTCACACAGACACATGCACACTCACACTAACACTCTCACACATACACTCACACGCTCTCACACTCTCTCTCTCTCTCTCACACACACTCCTTGATTGCAGCCGTCCCATCAAAGAGAGTTGGACAATGAATGGCACGATCCCAGAAAGTCTCAGCCTGAATCAGCTCTGAGCCCTTATGTTTGTGTATTTTATTTACATACAAATGCCCAGTTACAGTGGAGCCCGGGGTGGGGGAGACATTTTTTCCCTCGGTGTTCTTCCCCTTTCTTCTGTCTCCGTCCGTTGGCCCGCGCTGGGGGTACAGTTCCACAGGCACCCGCTGGCCTCACTCAAGTTGCCATCACTCATGAGCTATTTGAACTGGGTGTGCATCACTGACGCCACACTGTCCAGCAGGGGTCACTGGATGGCGATGAGGAATTGGAAGCTGGGTTGGCTTCTTTTTTCTGTCTCTTCCCCTGCGAGGAGACATTGAATGCAGTTCCCCCAGAATGAGGTCAATTGAACAGCAGGGAAATGCTACAATCATCGCGGCCGACACGAATTGGAGCCCTTCTTCCTTTGGAGGATTTCAATCTCCCGCCCGATGGGCACAATTCCACAGGTGCCAACAACCTTCCTGTGACTAATCCAAGAGGCCATTCATCGTGTGGGAGCCGAGACACTGATTGGTGGCCAGGTCATTTGAGTGTGGAGGGCATGACAGCGTGAGCCCGACCCGGACACCTGACGCCCGTACACCCAGGAACCAGCCCGTGTGTCGCCACTGGGGCAGCAGCGTTGTTAATTTTTCCCTCCATTGGCTCAGGCAGCTGACGCTGATCACAGTGTCCCCGAGTTAGATCTAACCTGGGAATAAGGGGGCCATGAGATGTACCGCTACGTGCCTTTTACCAAAAGGCCATCCGGAGAGCCAGGAGCCGGAGAGCAGGGAGTCCGAGAGCCGGGAGCCGGGGAGCAGGGAGTCCGAGAGCAGGGAGTCCGAGAGCAGGGAGTCCGAGAGTCGGGAGTCCGAGAGCCGGGAGCCGGGGAGCAGGGAGTCCGAGAGCAGGGAGTCCGAGAGCCGGGAGCCGGAGAGCCGGAGAGCCGGGAGCCGGAGAGCCGGGAGCCGGGAGCCGGAGAGCCGGGAGCCGGAGAGCCGGGAGCCGGGAGTCCGAGAGCAGGGAGTCCGAGAGCAGGGAGCCGGGAGCCGGAGAGCCGGGAGCCGGAGAGCCGGGAGCCGGAGAGCCGGGAGCCGGAGAGCAGGGAGCCGGAGAGCAGGGAGTCCGAGAGTCGGGAGCCGGAGAGCCGGGAGCCGGGAGTCCGAGAGCAGGGAGTCCGAGAGTCGGGAGCCGGAGAGCCGGGAGCCGGAGAGCCGGGAGCCGGAGAGCCGGGAGCCGGAGAGCAGGGAGTCCGAGAGCAGGGAGTCCGAGAGTCGGGAGCCGGGAGCCAGAGAGCCGGGAGCCGGGGAGCAGGGAGTCCGAGAGTCGGGAGCCGGGGAGCAGGGAGCCGGAGAGCAGGGACTCCGAGAGTCGGGAGCCGGGAGTCCGAGAGTCGGGAGCCGGGGAGCAGGGAGTCCGAGAGTGGGGAGTCCGGGAGCCAGAGAGGGGAGCTCCTTTACACATATGGAGCCCGGAATATTATTCACAGTGACATACATTGAAATAGGTCAGATTATCTGGTCATTATCACATTGCTGTTTATGGGAGCTTGCTGTGCACAAATTGACTACCACGTTTCTCTACAATACAACAATGACAACATTTCATAGAATCATAGAAAGATATAGCACAGAAGGAGGCCATTCAGCCCATCGTGCCTGTGCCAGCTCTTTGAAAGAGCTATCCAATTAGTCACAGTTTGGGAGCTATTGCAACTAATCCTCATCTCCTAGCAGCATCCTTTTCTTCTTGAGATGAATTTAATTCCTCTCTAAGATTCAATTTCTGAGATTATTGTTCACAGAACAGGTTTTGATGAAATGAGAATGCCTAGTGGGAGCAATTTGCTCTCAATTCTTATTAATAAGGCGGCAAAGTCTCACCATCTGCTCACAGTATGTTTTTTTTGTTA
This sequence comes from Heptranchias perlo, assembly GCF_035084215.1. Taxonomy (NCBI): domain Eukaryota; kingdom Metazoa; phylum Chordata; class Chondrichthyes; order Hexanchiformes; family Hexanchidae; genus Heptranchias; species Heptranchias perlo. The sequence continues at coordinate 2,801,249 of NC_090358.1, forward strand.
AGAAATATTTGAGATTTTTTTTACTGAGAAACCCATTTAATGGTCCAAGGTCCCTAGACCAGGTCACCACCAGGATCGGAGGGTAGGTGAGGTAACTAGAGCAGCAGATTGGGTGGGATTCTTTGGGGGGTTGCTGTGCGAAACGACATTTGATATTTATTTTTATTCGTTCATGGGGTGTGGGCGTCGCTGGCGAGGCCGGCATTTATTGCCCATCCCTAATTGCCATTGAGAAGGTGGTGGTGAGCCGCCTTCTTGAACCGCTGCAGTCCGTGTGGTGACGGTTCTCCCACAGTGCTGTTAGGAAGGGAGTTCCAGGATTTTGACCCAGTGACGATGAAGGAACGGCGATATATTTCCAAGTCGGGATGGTGTGTGACTCAGAGGGGAACGTGCAGGTGGTGTTGTTCCCATGTGCCTGCTGACCTTGTCCTTCTAGGTGGTAGAGGTCACGGGTTTGGGAGGTGCTGTCGAAGAAGCCTTGGTGAGTTGCTGCAGTGCATCCTGTGGATGGTACACACTGCAGCCACAGTGAGTCAGTGGTGAAGGGAGTGAATGTTTAGGGTGGTGGATGGGGTGCCAATCAAGCGGGCTGCTTTGTCCTGGATGGTGTCGAGCTTCTTGAGTGTTGTTGGAGCTGCACTCATCCAAGCAAGTGGAGAGTATTCCATCACACTCCTGACTTGTGCCTTGTAGATGGTGGAAAGGCTTTGGGGAGTCAGGAGGTGAGTCACTCGCCGCAGAATACCCAGCCTCTGACCTGCTCTTGTAGCCACAGTATTTATATGGCTGGTCCAGTTAAGTTTCTGGTCAATGGTGACCCCCAGGATGTTGATGGTGGGGGATTCGGCGATGATAATGCTGTTGAATGTCAAGGGGAGGTGGTTAGACTCTCTCTTGTTGGAGATGGTCATTGCCTGGCACTTGTCTGGCGCGAATGTTACTTGCCACTTATCAGCCCAAGCCTGGATGTTGTCCAGGTCTTGCTGCATGTGGGCTACCCGACAATGTGGAAAATTGCCCAGGTATGTCCTGTCCACAAAAAGCAGGACAAATCCAATCCGGCCAATTACCGCCCCATCAGTCAACTCTCAATCATCAGCAAAGTGATGGAAGGTGTCGTCGACAGTGCTATCAAGCGGCACTTACTCACCAATAACCTGCTCACCGATGCTCAGTTTGGGTTCCGCCAGGACCACTTGGCTCCAGACCTCATTACAGCCTTGGTCCAAACATGGACAAAAGAGCTGAATTCCAGAGGTGAGGTGAGAGTGACTGCCCTTGACATCAAGGCAGCATTTGACCGAGTGTGGCACCAAGGAGCCCTAGTAAAATTGAAGTCAATGGGAATCAGGGGGAAAACTCTCCAGTGGCTGGAGTCATACCTAGCACAAAGGAAGATGGTAGTGGTTGTTGGAGGCCAATCATCTCAGCCCCAGGGCATTGCTGCAGGAGTTCCTCAGGGCAGTGTCCTAGGCCCAACCATCTTCAGCTGCTTCATCAATGACCATCCCTCCATCATAAGGTCAGAAATGGGGATGTTCGCTGATGATTGCACAGTGTTCAGTTCCATTCGCAACCCCTCAAATAATGAAGCAGTCCGAGCCCACATGCAGCAAGACCTGGACAACATCCAGGCATGGGCTGATAAGTGGCAAGTAACATTCGCGCCAGACAAGTGCCAGGCAATGACCATCTCCAACAAGAGAGAGTCTAACCACCTCCCCTTGACATTCAACGGCATTACCATCGCCGAATCCCCCACCATCAACATCCTGGGGGTCACCATTGACCAGAAACTTAACTGGACCAGCCATATGAATACTGTGGCTACAAGAGCAGGTCAGAGGCTGGGTATTCTGCGGCGAGTGACTCACCTCCTGACTCCCCAAAGCCTTTCCACCATCTACAAGGCACAAGTCAGGAGTGTGATGGAATACTCTCCACTTGCCTGGATGAGTGCAGTGTTGTAGCTGTACTGGAACAGCTTGTCTAGAGGCGCAGCTAGTTCTGGAGCACAAGTCTTCAGCACTACAGCTGGGATGTTGTCGGGGCCCATAGCCTTTGCTGTATCCAGTGCACTCAGCCGTTTCTTGATATCACGTGGAGTGAATCGAATTGGCTGAAGACTGGCTTCCGTGATGGTGGGGATATCGGGAGGAGGCCGAGATGGATCATCCACTCGGCACTTCTGGCTGAAGATGGTTGCAAACGCTTCAGCCTTGTCTTTTGCACTCACGTGCTGGACTCCGCCATCATTGAGGATGGGGATGTTTGCAGAACCTCCTTCTCCCGTTAGTTGTTTAATTGTCTACCACCATTCACGACTGGATGTGGCAGGACTGCAGAGCTTTGATCTGATCCGTTGGTTGTGGAATCGCTTAGCTCTGTCTATAGCATGTTGCTTCCGCTGTTTAGCATGCATGTAGTCCTGAGTTGTAGCTTCACCAGGTTGGCAGCACATTGTTAGGTACGCCTGGTGCTGCTCCTGGCATGCTCTTCTACACTCCTCATTGAACCAGGGTTGATCTCCTGGCTTGTTGGTAATGGTAAAGTGAGGAATATGCCAGGCTATGAGGTTACAGATTGTGCTGGAATACAATTCTGCTGCTGCTGATGGCCCACAGCGCCTCATGGATGCCCACTTTAGAGCTGCTAGATCTGTTCTAAATTTATCCCATTTAGCACGGTGGTAGTGCCACACAACACGTTGGATGGTGTCCTCAGTGCGAAGACGGGACTTCGTCTCCACGAGGACTGTGTGGTGGTCACTCCTATCAATACTGTCATGGGCAGATGCATTTGCGGCAGGTAGATTGGTGAGGACAAGGTCAAGTAAGTTTTTCCCTCGTGTTGGTTTGCTCACCACCTGCCGCAGGCCCAGTCTAGCAGCTATGTCCTTCAGGACTCGGTCAGTTGTGGTGCTACCAAGCCACTCTTGGTGATGGACATTGAAGTCCCCCACCCAGAGTACATTCTGTGCTCCTTGCTACCCTCAGTGCTTCCTCCAAGTGGTGCTCAACATGAATCAGTCCTCCTCCATCAGCTGAGGGAGGACGGTAGGTGGTAATCAGCAGGAGGTTTCCTTGTCCACGTTTGACCTGATGCCATGAGATTTCATGGGGTCCAGAGTCAATGTTGAGGACTCCCAGGGCCACTCCCTCCTGACTGTATATCACTGTGTCGCCATCTCTGGTCAGTCAGTCTTGCCGGTGGGACAGGACATACCCAGGGATGGTGATGGAAGAGTCTGGGATGTTGGCTGAAAGGTATGATTCTGTGAGTATGGCTATGTCAGGCTGTTGCTTGACTAGTCTGTGGGACAGCTCTCCCAATTTTGGCACAAGTCCCCAGATGTTAGTGAGGAGGACTTTGCAGGGTCGACTGGGCTTGGTTTGCCTTTGTCGTGTCCAGTGGTCTGTCTGGTTTTATTCTTATTATGACTTTTTTTAGCGAGATTTTACAACTGGCCATTTCAGAGGGCAATTAAGAATCAACCACATTGCTGTGGGTCTGGAGTCACATATATGCCAGACCGGGTAAGGACGGCAGGTTTCCTTCCCTAAAGGGCATTAGTGAACCAGATGGGTTTTTAAGACAATCCGATAGTTTCATGGCGACCATTAATTCCAGATTTTATTTAATTAATTTAATTTAAATTCCCCAGCTACCGTGGTGGGATTTGAACTCATGACTCTGGATTATTAGTCCAGGCCTCTGGATTACTAGTCCAGTAACATAACCACCATGCTACCGTACCCATAAGGTCGCCTGTGTTCAGTATCTCCAGAGAAACCGTAAACAGGTTCGAACACTCTTCGTCAGATGTCTCCGAGCTGGAATGTCAAAATACCTGCAGATTGGAAAAGGAAGAGGAGACTGAGGGGAGCGGAGGAGTCTCCCAGATTTGAACTCCTGGGAAAGAATCAGATTTCAACTCAGTGATGGTGCGGGGAGGAGGAAGAGTGCGTCGGAGAATTTGAAGCTTATGATGAAAGCACATGGGAGAATGACAGGAGTAACAAGAAATCAAGGAGAGACAAGGTGGACTGTCTTAATTATAAAGAGAGAGAGAATTTACATTTCTACAGCGTCTTTCACAACCTCAGGATGTCCCGAAGCGCTTTACAACCAATGAAGTACTTTTGAAGTGTAGTCACTGTTGTAATGTAGGAAACAGGGCAACCAATTTGCGCACAGCAAGATCCCACAAACAGCAATGTGATAAATAACCAGATAATCTGTTTTAGTGATGTTGGTTGAAGGATAAATATTGGCCCAGGGCACCAGGGAGAACTCCCCTGCTCATCTTCAAAACAACGGCCATGGGATCTTTTACATCCACCTGAGAGGGCAGAGGGGGCCACAGTTTAACATCTCACCCAAAAGACGGCACCTCTGACAGAGCAGCGCTCCCTCAGTACTGTACAGCGAGCATCAGCTTAGTTTATGTGCTTAAGTCTCTAGAGTGGGACTTGAACTCACAGCCTTCTGACTCAGACACAAGAGTGCGACCCACCAGTGCAGTCACTATTGTAATGTAGGGAAACGCAGCAGCCAACTTGCGCTGAGCAAGATGCCACAAACATCAGTGAGATAATGACCAGATCATCTGTTTCAATGACGCTGGTGCGAATGTTGCTTTTTCCCACATTCAGAAAGTTTCTTTGACAAACCAGAGCTGGAGTTTCACCGTGTTAGCTTAAATGGAAGTTGTTAATTGAAGTGCCTGGGCTGCAGATCTCGCCTGTGTTTGTCTGCGCTCTTAATGTTAAGGAGCGTTTTATTTGTATTAAGCTGAAGTACCTGCTGTTAAATAGTCTGTGAACATGTTTTAAATAGATTGCGCCGAGTGACACTGACGTGTGCAGCACAACATGCCCGAGCTCAGTCTCAGTAATGCCCTTTCCGCAGCTGTGTGGGCTTGTTGGGATCCCCTGGGGAACCTGGACAGATCCATCCATGGCGACCATTTGGGGACATGAGCTTGTAAAGGAGGTTTTTGAGCCAACACTGCTGTATATTTAAGGGAGCAGGCGGCACTCACTGGGCAGCGTGGCCATGCAGTGACACGGATTGGGGGGGGCAACAGATATCAGCTGTGACGCAGTGGGTCGTGCTCTCGCCTCTGAGTCAGAAGGTCGTGGGTTCAAGTCCCACTCCAGAGTCTTGAGCCCACAATCCAGGCCCACACTCCCCGGTGCCAGTACTGAGGGAGCGCTGCACTGTCGGAGGTGCCATCTTTTGGATGAGATGTTAAACCGAGGCCCTGTCTGCCCTCTCAGGTGGATGTAAAAGATCCCATGGCACTATTTTGAAGAAGAGCAGGGGAGTTCTCCCTGGTGTCCTGGGCCAATATTTATCCCTCAACCGACATCTCTAAAACAGATTATCTGGTCATTATCACATTGCTGTTTCTGGGATCTTGCTGTGCACAAATTGTCTGCCACATTTCCTACATTACAACAGTGACTACACTTCAAAAGTACTTCATTGGCTGTAAAATGCTTTGGGACGTCCTGAGGATGTAAAAGACGCTGTAGAAATACAAGTTCTTTCTTTTTTTTTCTTTTTTATTCTGCTCCACTTAGTGAGAAGGGAAATCCATGGGGTGCATCAAAGGGAGCCGTCACTCACCGTCACTCACCGTCACAGTCACCATCAGTCACCGTCACTCACCGTTACCATCAGGCACAGTCACCGTCAGTCACCGTCACTCACAGTCACCGTCACCATCACTCACCGTCACCTTCACTCACCGTTACCATTAGGCACAGTCACCGTCACCGTCAGTCACAGTCACCATCAGTCACCGTCACCATCACTCACCGTCACCGTCACTCACCGTTACCATCAGGCACAGTCACCGTCACCGTTAGTCAACAGTCACCGTCACCGTCAGTCACCGTCACCGTCAGTCACCGTCACCGTCAGTCACAGTCACCGTCAGTCACAGTCACCGTCACCGTTAGTCAACAGTCACCATCACCGTCAGTCACCGTCATTCAGTCACCATCAGTCACCGTCAATCATAGTCACCGTCAATCATAGTCACCATCAGTCATAGTCACTGTTAGTCACAGTCATTGTCAGTTACCGTCACCGTCAGTCACCATCACTGTCACAGTCACCGTCACTCACAGTCACAGTCACCGTCACTCACAGTCACAGTCACTGTCACCGTCACTCACAGTCACTGTCACCGTCACTCACAGTCACTGTCACCGTCACTCACAGTCACTGTCACCGTCACTCACAGTCACTGTCACCGTCACTCACAGTCACTGTCACCGTCACTCACAGTCACTGTCACCGTCACTCACAGTCACTGTCACCGTCACCGTCACTCACAGTCACTGTCACTGTCACCGTCACTCACAGTCACTGTCACCGTCACTCACAGTCACTGTCACCGTCACTCACAGTCAGTCAGTCACAGTCACCGTCAGTCACAGTCACCGTCAGTCACAGTCACAGTCAGTCACAGTCACCGTTAGTCAACAGTCACCATCACCGTCAGTCACCGTCATTCAGTCACCATCAGTCACCGTCAATCATAGTCACCGTCAATCATAGTCACCATCAGTCATAGTCACTGTTAGTCACAGTCATTGTCAGTTACCGTCACCGTCAGTCACCATCACTGTCACAGTCACCGTCACTCATAGTCACTGTCACCGTCACTCATAGTCACTGTCACCGTCACTCATAGTCACTGTCACCGTCACTCATAGTCACTGTCACCGTCACTCATAGTCACTGTCACAGTCTGTCACTGTCACCGTCACTCATAGTCACTGTCACCGTCACTCATAGTCACTGTCACAGTCTGTCACTGTCACCGTCACTCATAGTCACTGTCACCGTCACTCATAGTCACTGTCACCGTCACTCATAGTCACCAAGCTCTTGGTAAATGACCGTGGGGGAGAGGTGGGGTGAGGTCACCTGACCGGCAGTCCCTGAGCTGGAGAATGTCGGCACTGCATGGGATGAATGGGGGAAAATGGAGGGATTTCAAACATCATTTAAAGAAAGAAAAGGGAGGGTCTCACAGTCGGGGGTCCTTTACAAAAAAAAAATCAGGAAGAAAAAAATCAATTGGACATAATTCTCATTGTCAGACTCACTTTTTAAACAAAAAAAGTGTTTAAAATCCCAACCTCTCTGTAATGTTTATTTTTAAAATAGCTCCCAGTTGGTGAGTCTCTCTTTAAATGATGTCCAATTGTTGAGACTCACTTCTTTAAAACACCAGCACAATGTAAGCAGCAATAAAAGGTTTTATTTTTTCAGAAGATTTTACACAAACCTCCATTTAGTCTCTGGGCTTAATGTTGTATTTACAGTTTAAAGTGAATCATTTATACAAAGTGTGAATAATGTCGACTCTTTTAGTGTCTCTGGGGCCCATCGTTGGTTTCGAGTGTTCACCGAGCGAACTTACTGTCAAACTGTGGGAGTGACCTGCAGTCCTGACCTGGTAATAATTCCACCACTCTCCACATTAAGCTGATGGATCACAGGCTGGACCTAAAGATCGGGGGGGCGGGGTTCGAGTTTCCACTTGTTTACGCCTGGATATCAGCGCAATGCGGAATCGGCTGAAAAGATCGGGGGAATTTTAAACGTAGCTGAGTTGCGCCCAAAACCACTCCCGCTCGTGCTTTCCGCCATCTTTTACATTGGTTCAAAAGTCAATTCGCCCGATGGAGGCCCCCCCAAAATTGGCCACGCCGCCCCCCCACCCCAGGTCAGAATGGCGAGTTTCTGTCGATTGCGCCCGTTTGGGGGGAGTCCATCACACAGGGTCTCGGGCACACAGGTACCCATGGTCACAGGAACCCAGCGTTAATCACCTGTACCTGCAGTGAGCAGCACTCAACTGAAGCCTCACTCAGGTCTGGTTCTCCTGCAATTACTTTAAATTCGGTTCAAATGAGTTGAAATTCAGTCAACTGATCTGTCCCACGGTGCAAACGACGCAGGACCAGCGGTCATAGCAAACCAGTGATTGGTCGGTTTCTTCAGCTGCAGAAATTACTTGAACAAGTTTTCAGTTTAATTTAGTTTCATTCAGTCGTCTTGAGGCCCCTTTGACCCTTTTCCAGTCAATAATCGATTACGATCAATAACACTGCTCGATTGTGCTGACTCGTGGGAGATTTTAAGTGCGTGTTTATGCAAATGAGTTTGAGCGGGAACTTGGGGGTAATTTCACCTCGGGCAAAACCGACGCAGTTTCCAGGGCATTTTCCCGTACCGGGGGTCGAACCGCGCTCTGACCCAGTGTGTTGATCCAGGGGTTGGTTTGGTCACTGCGACCTGCTCTAGTTTGGCCAAACCCACTGTGCTCGGACCCACCTTACCTTCCATGATGGAGATATGCACCGCTCTCCTGCGGGTCCTGGGTACACTGCTCAATCTCGACCCATGAGAGATGGAGGGACAACTGCGACTGGGAACCAGACCTGACCTGTGGGGGAGACACAAGCCCTGGTTGAAGGGGTTTTTTTTTTATTGCGACTGATTTTGAGCCTGAGTAGAGAGAGAGAGAGAGAGACGCCTGGTGTTTTAGAACGCTTGTAACACCAACCAATTGTTTCACGGGAAGGTAAAAGACTGCTTCGTAGCTGCCGATCTCTCCGGCTCGCCCAGCCCATTCGAGAGAGGCGGTGAGTGGAGCTTAGACACAGCAAAGCAGAAGGTTCTCATGTTGCTCCACACAGACTGCAAACAGGGCATGTCATAGGAAACAAAGGAACAGGAGGAGGCCATTCAGCCCCTCGAGCCTGTTCTGCCATTCAATTAGATCATCGCTGACCTGTACCTGCCTCTCAGTAACTGTACCGCACGGCCCTTGAAAACCAATTTTGGGCGGTGGGCGGTGGGTGGTGGAGGGGCTGGGGGGGGGGGTGGGGCGGGCGGGGGGGGGGCGGGGTGGAGGGCGGTGGGCGGTGGAGGGGCTGGGGGGGGGGCAGTGGAGGGGCGGGGTGGAGGGGCTGGGGTGGGGGGGAAACAAGCTCTTCCAGCCGAAGGTGGAAGATTGTTTCTAGAAAGAGATCCGTCTTATGGTGTCCACTTTCCCAAAGGCAATCGATCGCTCTGCAACAACAATCTGCATTTATATAGCGCCTTTAACATAGTTAAACATCCCAAGGCGCTTCACAGGAGCGATTATCAAATAGAACTTGAGACCGAGCCACATAAGGAGATATTAGGACAGGTGACCAAATGCTGGGTCAAAGAGGTAGGTTTTAATAAGTGTCTTAAAGGTGGAGAGAGAGGCGGAGAGGTTTAGGGAGGGAATTCCAGAGTTTAGGGCCGAGGCAGCTGAAGGCACGGCCGCCAATGGTGGAGCGATGAAAATTGGGGATGTGCGAGAGGCCAGAATTGGAGGAGCGCAGAGATCTCGGAGGGTTGTAGGGCTGGAGGAGGTCACAGAGATAGGGAGGGGGGCGAGGCCATGGATGGATTTCAAAACCAGGATGAAAATTTTAAATTTGAGGTGCTGCTGGACTGGAAGCCAATGTAGGTCAGCGAGTACAAGGGCATCATAGAGTAGCGCTCAGAGTGAGAGGGCACAGGGTTGTCTCAGAGATGGGAGCGAGCAATGGGTATGAGAACACAGGGGCATTACAGAGAAGGGAGGTAACACAGGGGGTAAGATAGAGCAGGGAAAGTACATCCGGTGATCTGATCGAAGTTTTTAAGATATTAAGGGGAACGGATAGGGTGGATAGAGAGAAACTATTTCTGTTGGTTGGGGATTCTAGGAGTAGGGGGCACAGTCTAAAAATTAGGGCCAGACCTTTCAGGAGCGAGATTAGAAAACATTTCTACACACAAAGGGTGGTAGAAGTTTGGAACTCTCTTCCGCAAACGGCAATTGATACTAGCTCAATTGCTAAAGTTAAATCTGAGATAGATAGCTTTTTGGCAACCAAAGGTATTAAGGGATATGGGCCAATGGCAGGTATATGGAGTTAGATCACAGGTCAGCCATGATCTTATCAAATGGCGGAGCAGGCTCAAGGGGCTGAATGGCCTACTCCTGTTCCTATGTTCCTATGTTCCTACATGATGGGCTATCACAGAGCAAAGCGAATATATGAGAGTGAGGGCACGGAGTGTATTAAAGACAAGATAGAAAACAGAAAGGGAGTTTGTACATTGTGCAGAAATGGCGATGAAAGAGCAGCTCTCTCTCCAGGTTTACCTGTACAACAAGCAGTGAGCGGGCTGGGCTGGGGATGGGAGGGAGCTTAACTCAGAATCACTCGAGTGCAACATTTGACCGCAACATTCTTACCTGTGGATTTCAGGAGGGCTGCGTTTAATCTTTGCGCTCGACTCGATCACTTCCTTAGCCACTCTCCCACTGAAAGCAGCAACAATGGAACAACACAGAGTGTCAGTACATTCAGAATAAAGGTTTAACATTAATGCTTTCTATCACTGAACTGTTAAGCTGGACATATTTCCAGCTCCAGATGCTCATCATTCAGTTATTATCCTAGGGCCCAGAATAATGGAGCATGACCTATATTTTTGCAGATGACGGAGATCTGTGTGAGATTAATCAACTGTACTTTAATAATTGCCTCCGTTTATCTCGACGGTTAACCAGGCAAGTTCCAATGGCCATTTGTAACTAATGCCAGTTAAATGTCATTTTGAAAGATGTGATGTGATAAGATTCCTCTTGCTGCAAAGTATTTAGAAGGTGCATTTTTTTTTTGGTAGAAACGAATTGCTTACACCCAATTTTAAATTCTCCTTTTCTCTCTGCCCTTCTATCCCTAACTTCCAGCCTGAGGCTGTGAGGCCTGCAACGCTGGGCAATAATCCCAGCGCCTTAAGGCCAAGTGAAACCTTGACCAGCAATCTCTCCAAACTGTCTGAACGGGAATGACTCCTGGTCATTTCAATAAACACATTCACCATCTGATGCTAAAAGTATTGAAAACAATTTTTTTTGTTTTGTTGCTGTGGTTTTACTCTCTGGGTTTCCTTCCATTATTTCTCCCAAATGAAGTGTTAGTTTTCAGTAACCTCTACTTACTGTGACTATTTACCTGTATCGGAATCGGCTTCCTTTGAAGAACAGATTGCTACTCGATACCGTTCGAACCTGACTGGACTTTTCAAACCTGGTAAAGGGCAGAAAGAGCATAAAATCTACAATTCACTCCCCATCCTCAAGAACCCCTGGGACCCCCACCAATGGGATCTACCCCTCAAAAAGACCCTTTAACAACTTGCTTTTATACAGCGCTTTTAACGTAGTAAAAACATCCCAAGATGCTTCACAGGAGCGATTATCAAACACAATTTGACACCGAGCCACATAAGGAGATATTAGGACAGGTGACCAAAAGCTTGGTCGGAGAGGTAGGTTTTATGGAGCGTCTTAAAGGAGGAGAGAGAGGCGGAGAGGGGGAGAGGTTCAGGGAGGGAATTTTAGAGCTTAGGGCCGAGGCAGCTGAAGGCACGGCCGCCAATGGTGGAGCGATGAAAATCGGGGATGCGCAAGAAGCCAGAATTGGAGGAGCGCAGAGATCTCGGAGGGCTGAGGGGCTGGAGGAGGTTACAGAGATAGGGAGGGGTGAGGCCATGGAGGATTTTGCAAACAAGGATGAGGATTTTAAAATCGAGGCGTTGCCAGACCGGGAGCCAATGTAGGTCAGCGAGCACAGGGGGTGATGGGTGAACGGGACCTGGTGCGAGTTAGGATACGGGCAGCAGAATTTTGGATGAGCTCAAGTTTATGGAGGGTGGAAGATGGGAGGCCGGCCAGGAGAGCATTGGAATATTCGAATCTGGAGGTAACAAAGGCATTGATGAGAGTTTCAACAGCAGATGGGCTGAGGCAGGTGCGGAGACGGGCAACGTTACAGAGGTGGAAGAAGGCGGTCTTGGTGATGGAGAGGATATAGGGTCGGACGCTCAGCTCAGGGTCAAATAGGACGTCGAGGTTGTGAACGGTCTGGTTTCATAAATCCGTAATAGTCATGTTAATATACAGTGAGAGAATTATCTATTCTATATAACGATTAACAGGGGAGATATATTCAGGACATTTTACACATTATTTTTGAATACATTTATAATACACAGTGACCAGAGGTATTCTCCTTCCCTATAACATCTGGAAGATATTAAAAATCTCTCATCTGCCTGAGTTTCCTGTTTATTTCCAAGGTGTCAGATGTGACTCAGTGGTGACATTCTCGCCTCGAGTCAGAAGCCCCACTCCAGAGACTTGAGCACAAAATCAAGGCTGACACCACAATACAGTACTGAGGGAGCGCCGCACTGTCGGAGGGTCAGTACTGAGGGAGCGCCGCACTGTCGGAGGGTCAGTACTGAGGGAGAGCCGCACTGTCGGAGGGGCAGTACTGAGGGAGCGCCGCACTGTCGGAGGGTCAGTACTGAGGGAGCGCCGCACTGTCAGAGGGTCAGTACTGAGGGAGCGCCGCACTGTCGGAGGGTCAGTACTGAGGGAGCGCCGCACTGTAGGAGGGTCAGTACTGAGGGAGCGCCGCACTGTCGGAGGGTCAGTACTGAGGGAGCGCCGCACTGTCGGAGGGTCAGTACTGAGGGAGCGCCGCACTGTCGGAGGGTCAGTACTGAGGGAGAGCCGCACTGTCGGAGGGGCAGTACTGAGGGAGCGCCGCACTGTCGGAGGGTCAGTACTGAGGGAGCGCCGCACTGTCGGAGGGGCAGTACTGAGGGAGAGCCGCACTGTCGGAGGGGCAGTACTGAGGGAGCGCCGCACTGTCGGAGGGTCAGTACTGAGGGAGCGCTGCACTGTCGGAGGGTCAGTACTGAGGGAGTGCTGCACTGTCGGAGGTGCCATTTATGTTTCTCTCTGTACCTCAGACCAGAGCTGTGTCTCTGTCTGTACCTCCCACCGCACATTACAAAACAAAACAGTGAAGGTGTCAAACTGTAAGCAACACAGGAAAATTCAGTATATGCTGATAGGGTGAGATGAAAAAGGGAGGGAGGAGGCTCGTGTGGAGCATAAACGCTGGCATTGACCAGTCGGGCCGAATGGCCTGTTTCTGTGTTGTACATTCTCTGTAATAAAAGGCACTCACTTGTAAAAGGCCTGATTTTCCACTCCGCACTTCCACAGGTGTTTGCAGGCTTCAAGTGTTGGTGCAAAATATGTCAGAATAATCTTTGATTCCTGTTGTGGAGATGATAAAAGAACCAACTGATTAAAAGATCCTAAGAAGGGAGTTCCCCTCTCACTCCTCATGCACCCCTCCCCCACCCTGAATTAATTCACCAGGGCTCGGCTGTCAGGTACAGAGTTGTTGTCCATCCTGAATTGGACGGATATCGGCTGTTACTTCATCGTCACTGGGTCAAAATCCTGCAGGAAAACAGCACTGTGGGAGAACCGTCACCACACGGACTGCAGCGGTTCAAGGAGGCGGCTCACCACCACCTTCTCAAGGGGCAATTAGGGATGGGCAATAAATACCGGCCTCGCCAGCGACGCCCACATCCCCAGAACAAATTTTTTAAAGTACCAGAAATAATTCTGGTTGGTTCTTGTTTACAACCGCACGCTATGTCAGATATTGAATACAGAAAGTGCAGATCTCGGAAGATGCAATGTGTAAATATTTTGTCAGTGACTGATGCCAAATCGGATGTAGAAACGAATGTGGAGGATCGTTTGTTTTAAAATTGGTAATCTACGTTTAACAGTGTCAGCACTCACCCCCTTCTGAGTTGCATATAAATTAAATGTTTTCCCTTCAAACTTCATTTTGCTAACTTCAGTCCTGAAAGTAAGAAAGAAAATATTGTCAGTGTTAACTGTAACAATTTGGGACTCTACCCGCTATGGGATTTGGCTTTCATTGACCTGATTGAGGTCTTTAAGATAATGAAATAGTTTGATAGGGTAGACGTAGAGAAAATGTTTCCATTTGTGGGGGGAGACCAGAGCCAGAGGTCATAAATATAAAATAGTCGATTATAAATCCAATAGGGAATTCAGGAGAAACTTCTTTACCCAGAGAGTGGTGAGAATGTGGAACTCGCTACCACAAGGAGTAGTTGAGGCGAATAACATAGATGCATTTAAGGGGAAGCTGGATAAACACATGAGAGAGAAAGGAATAGAAGGTTATCCTGATAGAGTGAGATGAACTAGGGAGGGAGGAGGCTCGTGTGGAGCATAAACGCCAGCACAGACCAGTTGGGCCGAATGGCCTGTTTCTGAGCTGTAGTTTTGATGTAACTCGATGTAATTTATGTCAGTGATGTTGCTCTGAGTTTCGGTTCACAAAGATTCAACTTCCCGGGGATACATTTTTTGATTTAGCGTTTAAAAACAGTCAACGTGAAGTCTATTGCCTCGTCCATTTCAAACATTAGTGAGGAAACGATGAGTGGCTGGAGGCCTGGGTGGTTCTAATTGTTAAGGCAGTACTCAGAGAGAGACAGGACCGCCATCAGGCTCTTTATATTTTTGCATATTACTGTGGCCTCCAAACAGCTGGAAGCACCACTGGGTCAGTTCGCTAAAATAGTTCAATCACTGAGAAAAGCTTTCTGGCCGTCACCACACAGAGAGTCCCCTTTATTTTCAGTCGGTGTCAGTGGACGACCGATCGTGGGTTCATTAAATCAGAAAAGGCTTTTGTTAACACACAGGCCTAGGCAAGGGGAACACAACTCTCATTGGTCAATGGGAGACAGAGAAACTCGAGGCTGGAGCACAAATACATTCACAGCCTCTAACAAGGGAATCAGTAACCGGTTTGCTTCGGAACAGCAAACTCAGAAGCGTGTTTCCCCCCAGAACAACAGCAGAGTTGTATTTCATGTAGAGGGAGACACAGGGGAAATGTACCAGGGAATGTACCGGGAAATTTACCAGCAAACACAAGGAAATGTACAGGGAAATATACCGTGAAATACAGGGGAAATGTACTGGGAAATATACCGGGAAATATACCGGGAAACACAAGGAAATGTACTGGGAAATGTACTGGGAAATGTACCGGGAAATATACTGGCAAATGCAAGGAAATGTACTGGGAAATGTACCGGGAAATGTACAGGGGAAATGTACAGGGAAATACAGGGGAAATGTTTGGGAGACACAGAGGAAATGTACCGGGAATCACAGAGAGTAACAATGATGGGAATGATTGGGGAAAGGGTTAATTTGTAGAGGGAGAGCCCGGGCACTGTGCACTCACCATTTTATAAAATGAATCCTCTTGTTTCCCTGAAGCACCACAAATCCGTACGGAGTAAAGGCTAAAAATGCAGCGTTTCCTGAGACATCCTACGGGAGAAATGTTTACATTAAGAAATCCAGGGATTTTGCACTGAAATCTTTGGTAAGTTATTTGGATAATGTTTCTATTCTCTGCTCTTTCCCTCCCATAACCTGTCAGGCCCTAACTCAGCACCCATCACAATTCCTCACCCGTGGGACCGAGGTCACCCCTGACTGTGTGGCGAATATTTAACATAAAATCATCTCTCCCTGCTCCCAGGGTGATTCTAAACCACACAGAACAGTACCCAGCACCCACTGAGTCAGCTGATCTCAACTTGGACAGTTGGGAGGAGAGGATACAGAGGGAGAGGATACAGAGGGAGAGGATACAGAGGATGGAGAAGATACAGAGGGAGAGGATACAGAGGGAGAGGATACAGAGGGTGGAGAGGATACAGAGGGTGGAGAGGATACAGAGGGTGGAGAGGATACAGAGGGTGGAGAGGATACAGAGGGTGGAGAGGATACAGAGGGTGGAGAGGATACAGAGGGTGGAGAGGATACAGAGGGTGGAGAAGATACAGAGGGTGGAGAAGATACAGAGGGTGGAGAAGATACAGAGGGAGAGGATACAGAGGGAGAGGATACAGAGGGAGAGGATACAGAGGGAGAGGATACAGAGGGAGAGAATACAGAGGTAGGAGAGGATACAGAGCAAGAGGATACAGAGGGTGGAGAGGATACAGAGGGAGAAGATACAGAGGGAGAGGATACAGAGGATGGAGAGGGTACAGAGAGAGAGGATGAAGAGGGAGGAGGAGGATACAGAGGGGGAGGATACAGAGGATGGAGAAGATACAGAGGCAGAGGATACAGAGGGAGAGGATACAGAGGATGGAGAAGATACAGAGGGAGAGGATACAGAGGGAGAGGATACAGAGGATGGAGAAGATACAGAGGGAGAGGATACAGAGGGAGAGGATACAGAGGGAGAGGATACAGAGGGTGGAGAGGATACAGAGGGCGGAGAGGATACAGAGGGTGGAGAGGATACAGAGGGTGGAGAGGATACAGAGGGTGGAGAGGATACAGAGGGTGGAGAAGATACAGAGGGTGAGGATACAGAGGGAGAGGATACAGAGGGAGAGGATACAGAGGGAGGAGAGGATACAGAGCAAGAGGATACAGAGGGTGGAGAGGATACAGAGAGAGAAGATACAGAGGGAGAGGATACAGAGGATGGAGAGGGTACAGAGAGAGAGGATGAAGAGGGAGGAGAGGATACAGAGGGGGAGGATACAGAGGATGGAGAAGATACAGAGGCAGAGGATACAGAGGGAGAGGATAGAGGATGGAGAAGATACAGAGGGAGAGGATACAGAGGGAGAGGATACAGAGGGTGGAGAGGATACAGAGGGGGAGGATACAGAGGATGGAGAGGATACAGAGGGGGAGGATACAGAGGATGGAGAAGATACAGAGGGAGAGGATACAGAGGGAGAGGATACAGAGGATGGAGAAGATACAGAGGGAGAGGATACAGAGGGAGAGGATACAGAGGGAGAGGATACAGAGGATGGAGAGGATACAGAGGGAGAGGATACAGAGGGTGGAGAGGATACAGAGGGGGAGGATACAGAGGATGGAGAGGATACAGAGGGGGAGGATACAGAGGATGGAGAAGATACAGAGGGAGAGGATACAGAGGGAGAGGATACAGAGGGAGAGGATACAGAGGGAGAGGATACAGAGGGAGAGGATACAGAGGGAGAGGATACAGAGGGAGAGGATACAGAGGGAGAGGATACAGAGGGTGGAGAGGATACAGAGGGTGGAGAGGATACAGAGGGTGGAGAGGGTACAGAGGGTGGAGAGGATACAGAGGGTGGAGAAGATACAGAGGGTGAGGATACAGAGGGAGAGGATACAGAGGGAGAGGATACAGAGGGAGAGGATACAGAGGGAGGAGAGGATACAGAGCAAGAGGATACAGAGGGTGGAGAGGATACAGAGGGAGAAGATACAGAGGGAGAGGATACAGAGGATGGAGAGGGTACAGAGAGAGAGGATGAAGAGCGAGGAGAGGATACAGAGGGGGAGGATACAGAGGATGGAGAAGATACAGAGGCAGAGGATACAGAGGGAGAGGATAGAGGATGGAGAAGATACAGAGGGAGAGGATACAGAGGGAGAGGATACAGAGGGTGGAGAGGATACAGAGGGAGAGGATACAGAGGATGGAGAAGATACAGAGGGAGAGGATACAGAGGGAGAGGATACAGAGGGAGAGGATACAGAGGATGGAGAGGATACAGAGGGAGAGGATACAGAGGGTGGAGAGGATACAGAGGGGGAGGATACAGAGGATGGAGAGGATACAGAGGGGGAGGATACAGAGGATGGAGAAGATACAGAGGGAGAGGATACAGAGGGAGAGGATACAGAGGGAGAGGATACAGAGGATGGAGAGGATACAGAGGGGGAGGATACAGAGGATGGAGAGGATACAGAGGGAGAGGATACAGAGGGTGGAGAGGATACAGAGGGTGGAGAGGATACAGAGGGTGAAGAGGATACAGAGGGTGGAGAGGATACAGAGGGTGGAGAGGATACAGAGGGTGGAGAGGATACAGAGGGTGGAGAGGATACAGAGGATGGAGAAAATACAGAGGGAGAGGATACAGAGGATGGAGAAGATACAGAGGGAGAGGATACAGAGGGAGAGGATACAGAGGGAGAGGATACAGAGGGAGAGGATACAGAGGGTGGAGAGGATACAGAGGGTGGAGAGGATACAGAGGGTGGAGAGGATACAGAGGGTGGAGAGGATACAGAGGGTGGAGAAGATACAGAGGGTGGAGAAGATACAGAGGGTGAGGATACAGAGGGAGAGGATACAGAGGGAGAGGATACAGAGGGAGAGGATACAGAGGGAGGAGAGGATACAGAGCAAGAGGATACAGAGGGTGGAGAGGATACAGAGGGAGAAGATACAGAGGGAGAGGATACAGAGGATGGAGAGGGTACAGAGAGAGAGGATGAAGAGGGAGGAGAGGATACAGAGGGGGAGGATACAGAGGATGGAGAAGATACAGAGGCAGAGGATACAGAGGGAGAGGATACAGAGGATGGAGAAGATACAGAGGGAGAGGATACAGAGGGAGAGGATACAGAGGATGGAGAAGATACAGAGGGAGAGGATACAGAGGGAGAGGATACAGAGGATGGAGAAGATACAGAGGGAGAGGATACAGAGGGAGAGGATACAGAGGGAGAGGATACAGAGGGAGAGGATACAGAGGGTGGAGAGGATACAGAGGGTGGAGTGGATACAGAGGGTGGAGAGGATACAGAGGGTGGAGAGGATACAGAGGGTGGAGAAGATCCAGAGGGTGGAGAAGATACAGAGGGTGAGGATACAGAGGGAGAGGATACAGAGGGAGAGGATACAGAGGGAGGAGAGGATACAGAGCAAGAGGATACAGAGGGTGGAGAGGATACAGAGGGAGAAGATACAGAGGGAGAGGATACAGAGGATGGAGAGGGTACAGAGAGAGAGGATGAAGAGGGAGGAGAGGATACAGAGGGGGAGGATACAGAGGATGGAGAAGATACAGAGGCAGAGGATACAGAGGGAGAGGATAGAGGATGGAGAAGATACAGAGGGAGAGGATACAGAGGGAGAGGATACAGAGGGTGGAGAGGATACAGAGGGGGAGGATACAGAGGATGGAGAGGATACAGAGGGGGAGGATACAGAGGATGGAGAAGATACAGAGGGAGAGGATACAGAGGGAGAGGATACAGAGGGAGAGGATACAGAGGATGGAGAGGATAGAGGGAGAGGATACAGAGGGTGGAGAGGATACAGAGGGGGAGGATACAGAGGTTACAGAGGGGGAGGATACAGAGGATGGAGAAGATACAGAGGGAGAGGATACAGAGGGAGAGGATACAGAGGGAGAGGATACAGAGGGAGAGGATACAGAGGATGGAGAGGATACAGAGGGTGGAGAGGATACAGAGGGTGGAGAGGATACAGAGGGTGGAAAGGATACAGAGGGTGGAGAGGATACAGAGGGTGGAGAGGATACAGAGGGTGGAAAAAATACAGAGGATGGAGAAAATACAGAGGGAGAGGATACAGAGGGAGAGGATACAGAGGGAGGAGAGGATACAGAGCAAGAGGATACAGAGGGTGGAGAGGATACAGAGGGTGGAGAGGATACAGAGGGTGGAGAGGATACAGTGGGTGGAGAGGATACAGAGGGTGGAGAGGATACAGAGGGTGGAGATGATACAGAGGGTGGAGAGGATACAGAGGGTGGAGAGGATACAGAGGGTGGAGAGGATACAGAGGGTGGTGAGGATACAGAGGGAGAGGATACAGAGGGAGAGGATACAGAGGGAGAGGTTACAGAGGGAGGAGAGGATACAGAGCAAGAGGATACAGAGGGTGGAGAGGATACAGAGGGAGAAGATACAGAGGGAGAGGATACAGAGGATGGAGAGGGTACAGAGAGAGAGGATGAAGAGGGAGGAGAGGATACAGAGGGCGGAGAGGATACAGAGGATGAAGAGGATACAGAGGGAGAGGATACAGAGGATGGAGGGGTTACAGAGGGAGAGTTTAAAGAGCGAGAAGATACAGAGGATGGAGGGGATACAGAGGATGGAGGGGATACAGAGGATGGAGGGGATACAGAGGGAGAGGATACAGAGCGAAAGGATATAGAGGGTGGAGAGGATACAGAGGATGGAGGGGATACAGAGGTTGGAGAAGATACAGAGCGGGATGGAGGGTGGTGAGGATGGAGGGAGGAGAGAGAGGGAGTTGCCCACTCTCATTCACCTAAAGGGACTTGCTCAGACCAAATCTGAATTGTAACAAATAAGCCAAAACCAGAATTTGCAGGGTTAAAATTCCACTGGGAGTGATCGGCCTCGGTCAGTAACAGCATGTGAATATCCACAGCCAGGAGTGAGCAGATTACAAACCTCAGTGTCCCTGTGTAGCTCCTGTGTTATTATTATTGGTCTATACCTTGCACGGGTGAGGATCCACTCCATATGTTTCCAATGACTGTGCTTTCTTCAGAAAATTCAGCTCCGCCGTGTCAGGAGACTGCCCACTGCACGGAAAAGATCAAAAACGGGAGAGATGTCGGTCACTGAGACCATTCCTGTACAACTGGAAAGATGGTGGCTGTGTGGTTGGAGACCAGAATGCATTCAGCATTGAACCTTGAATGTCATTAAAGCAACTATCTGATGCTAATCTTGCTTAAAGAAAGGACTTTCATTTATATAGCACCTTTCATGCCCTCAGTTCATCCCAAAGCCAATGAAGTTTGTCACACAGTGAATTGCTTTTGGAAGTTCACTAGATTGATTCCAGGAATGAGAGGGTTGTCCTATGAGGAGAGATTGAGTAGAATGGGCCTATACTCTCTGGAGTTTAGAAGAATGGGAGGTGATCTCATGGAAACGTATAATATTCTAAGAGGGCTTGACAGGGTAGATGCTGAGAGGATGTTTCTCCTGGCTGGAGAGTCCAGAACTAGGGGGCATAGTCTCAGGATAAGGGGTCGGCCATTTAGGGCTGAGATGAGGAGGAATTTCTTCACCTCACAGGGTTGTGAATCTTTGGAATTCTCTGCCCCTGAGAGCTGTGGATGCTCAGTCGTTGAGTATATTCAAGACTGAGATCGATAGATATTTGGACTCTAGGGGAATCAAGGGATTCGGGGATAGGGCGGGAAAGTGGAGTTGAGGTCGAAGATCAGCCATGGTCTTATTGAACAGTGGAGCAGGCTCGAGGGGCCGTATGGCCTACTCCTGCTCCTATTTCTCATGTTCTTCTGTCTACAACAGCAACCTCCCACATACAGTTATCGGAGGAGTGATGAGTCAGTCTGATTTTAGACGGTATTGGTTGAGAATTCCTTGGTCTTCAAAAGTGCCATGGGATTTTTAACATGGAGACCAATCTCCAGCTGTTTCCCCTGGCTGGAAAGTCTGGAACCAGGGGTCATAGTCTCAAGAAAAGAGGTCGGCCACTTAGGACCAAGATGAGGAAAAATTTCTTCACTCAGAGGGTTGTGAATCTTTGGAATTCTCCACCCCAGAGGGCTGTGGATGATTCGTCGTTGAGCATATTCAAGGCTGAGATCGATAGATTTTTGGACACTAAAGGAATTAAAGGATATGGGGATTGGGCGGGAAAGTGGAGTTGAGGTAGAAGATCAGCCATGATCTGATTGAATGGCGGAGCAGGCCCAAGGGGCCGTATGGCCGACTCCTGCTCCTATTTCTAATGTTCTTATGTTCTTAGACCAGACCTTGGCATCTCTGACAAAGCAGCACTCCCTCAGGATTGTACTGGGGAGTCGACAGCATTCAATTATATGCACAACCCACAAACTTTTGACCCAGAGGTGAGAATGAAAAGAAAGACTTGCATTTATCTAGCGCCTTTCACAACCTCAGAATGTCCCAAACAGCTTTACAGCCAATGAAGTACTTCTTTGAAGTGTAGTCACTGTTGTAATGTAGGAAACGCGGCAGCCAATTTCCGCACAGCAAGATCCCACAAATGGCAGTCAGTTAATCTGTTTTGGTGGTGTTTGGTTTAGGGATCAATGCTTCTCAAGAGGTCTGCGGCCGATTTTTAACCTCTGCCCATCCCATTTGTGAGGCGTCTGCCAGTCGAAGGTGTCGGGGAAAGAGCGACCCTCCCTGAGCTACCCACCTGGTGCCACTTTTCACTTGGGGCCATCTTATGGTGGTGGCGTCTTAAGACGAGAAAGTGTCCAAGACTCTACAAACAGAAGGGCCGTGATGATGTAATGACATCACCATGTCACCGATTCGCTCTGGTGCAATAACTTATTTTGCCCCAGATTTCTCCCCTTCTCCCCCGCAGGCATTGACTCCTCGCTGGGCTTTGATTCACAGATTCCGACAGCCCTCCAGGGTCCCATCCAAATGACCGTTCTTCATATACAATTCCAAATGGTAAATGGTGGAGGGCTATTCAACTGCATTGGGCATCGCAATCTGATCTGGCATCCATGTAACTGGATATTAAATCAGGATCACTCCTCCCAGACCAAGAATTTACATGGACTTAACACACAGAAACAGGCCATTCAGCCCAACTGGTCTATGCCGGTGTTTATGCTCCACACGAGCCTCCTCCCACCCTACTTCATCTCACCCTATCAGCACGTCCTTCTTTTCCTTTCATCCCTCATGTGAGGCCAATTGGAGTGACCCAACAACCACTGCCCTGGCTTGAGATCAGCTAAGGCAGCAAACTGGGCCTCAAGCTAAGACATGCTTAGTCAGAATGTGGACAGACATCCCGTGGATTTCACACTGCTGGTTTCGAAAATTATACAACAGGCAGTTCAGAAATTCCCAATGCCTAATGCATTCCCTGAGCAACTTTGGTCAGCCAGCGAGGTTTAACTCTACGTTCGAACATCTGTTCCCTCAGCTCGACAAGCAAAAACAAACCAAAAATAAAGATAGATTGAACTTGGTTTGTCATTTGAGATTCTTTTTTGGGATGAGGAATTGGAACAAGACCAAGGACGTTCAACCTGACAGCACAGCTGCCTCAATCTGACGGTTATTTTCATTTTAAGATGAGAATATGAATTATTGATTGCTGCAGTGATTGGGAGCCCATCCCAGCTCTCACGCAATGGGGGGAGGGTGGAGATGTTAGAACTCCAGGTGTGTATGTAATATATACACATCTGGAGCGTGGTTGTGATGCTTAGCCTCTGAAATGGAGCTGTGTTTAAGCAGGACTGTCCCTTTAAAATCACTGCTCTGGAACTGCCTGTGGAGAACAGTCTAAATAGGCACATTCTAAAGGTCAGTAAGAGGCTAATTGCCGGGGGAAATTTCTGTAGATTGGCAACGCCTTGTAAATCCCGGGTTCCTGCCCTTGGGGAGAGGCCAAATTATCAAAGTCATAAAAGCCAGCTGGAAATGTCTAGCCTTCTTTCTTTTATAATATTTTTGACACTTTGAAGTGCGAACGATACATTTTGTGTACAAGACTTAGATACCTTCAAGGGTTAAGTTACGAGGAGAGATTACACAAATTGGGGTTGTATTCTCTGGAGTTTCGAAGGTTATGGGGTGATCTGATTGAAGTTTATAAGATATTAAGGGGAACAGATAGGGTGGATAGAGAGAAACTATTTCCGCTGGTTGGGGATTCTAGGAGTAGGGGGCACAGTCTAAAAATTAGAGCCAGACCTTTCAGGAGTGAGATTAGAAAACATTTCTACACACAAAGGGTGGTAGAAGTTTGGAACTCTCTTCTGCAAACGGCAATTGATACTAGCTCAATTGCTAAATTTAAATGTGAGATAGATAGCTTTTTGGCAACCAAAGGTATTAAGGGACATGGGTCAAAGGCAGGTATATGGAGCTAGATCACAGATCAGCCATGATCTTATCAAATGGCGGAGCAGGCACGAGGGGCTGAATGGCCTCCTCCTGTTCCTATATTCCTACCTAGCATCAATATCCTTCATTTTTCTTTTACACCACAGTTTCGGGAGGAAGTGGTAATGACTTCCATTTACAATCTTATGCACAGTTCCCGTAGCGACTATCAGTTTGTTTTTTATTAATTACATAGAATTTACAGCACAGAAACAGGCCATTCGGCCCAACTGGTCTATGCCGGTGTTTATGCTCCACTCGAGCCTCCTCCCTCCCCTCTTCATCTCACCCTATCAGCAAAACCTTCTATTCCTTTCTCCCTCATGTGTTTCTTTAGCTTCCCCTTAAATGCATCGATGTTATTCACCTCAACTACTCCTTGTGGTAGCGAGTTCCACATTCTCACCACTCCCTGGGTTAATTCCTCACTGGGTCACAACTAGCCACAGAGAGTGCGGTCCACAACACAGATCACCTCCCATCTGCACTGCCGCCGTGATGAACAGATCTCTCTCTTTTCTGCTGTGCAGAAAATCTTTCCTTGTAACTGCTTGCAGGGGAAAAAAGCAACTCAGGGTCAGAACCGATTGGAGGCCCCCCCATCGCCTTGTTAATATCCCTTTCTGCAGGACAACTACTGAGTCAAGATAAATACTTTTAAAATGCAAACTGAACACAGAAAGGACTCAGCGAGGTTCTCCCATGCACCGGGGGATCTGAAATTTAAAAAAAAGAAACTTCAAAATAGATCCGCTGATTATTTTAATGTTATTTTTATTGAGTTACTCTCACTGCTGTTCCAGAACCTTCTGCCCATCTCCTCCCAGGATCCTCACTGTGCTGCAATCATGGCTCATCTCACTGGCCTATCCCCCCGGCACCGTCAGTACGAGTATCAAGGATTAAGGAGTCATGTAATTGAGGTGTTTGAGATGATTAAAGGATTTAATCACAGACCTCCAAACTCTCCCCCAACCCCCGCTGTGGACTTCCGATATCTGAACCTCTTGTGTCTCTGAAGACTCTTGCACAGTCTCCGCCTTTCATGGAAATTACAGCGCAGAAGACGGGATCGCCAACTCTGGTTGGACACATTCCTGGAGGTTTCATCACATGTCTCCCACCGCCCCGCCCCGCCCCCCCAACACTCCCGCCATTGGTCGCCCGACACGTCCATCCTCGCAGTGCCCCGCCTTCCCACGGCCAATCAGAAGGCAAACAGACTCTTTGTTACCCGATTGGATGACTCTTGACTCTCAGTCAAACAGCCTTTCTTCCCCCCCATGTCCGAGATATTTTTTTAGAACGAATAAACAAAAGTGTTCAAGAAATTTTTTTTAAAAAATACAATTTTTGCTTAATATCCCTGGGATTTTTCTCCCGGGTTTTTGCTGGCAGCAGTGCCCTGGAGATTAATCTTCAATTCCTGGAGACTCCAGGGCAATCCTGGAGGGTTGGCAACCCCTCGCAAGAGGAGGTCATTGGACAACTTTGTGCCCAGAGTCAGTGCTGCCCCCACAGGCACCCACTCAAACTCCAATTTTGTTATCTGACCTACTTTGTTTTTCTTGTCCCGAGGAACAAAGAAAGAGAAAGTGAAAAATTGGAGGGCACAGTATGAAGAAGATGGGCAGGAATCAAAAATGGATCCAGAAACTGTTAACCTTTTTGACTCTTCAAACACCAGTAAATGTGTTAGATTTGTTCACCTGCTGGCATCACTCAATGGACATCACGGCCATTTCAATTCAAATAGTTTCAACCCTGTTTCTGTCAGATTTCCATTGTTCAAATTCAGGATTCTTTCTGAACTCATCCCAATTGGAAGCATCCAACAGGACAGGAATTCGCAAAATAATTTCTCCAGCTCGTTCTGCCAGTTGTAATCCTTAACGATGAGTCTAATCCTCTGTAGTGGAGAGGCAGCAGTAACAGTAACGGTAACACTCCAGCTAACACTTCAAGTTATTCTGCCCCAAAAAGCTGCTCGGGGTCAATTGAAAATTTCAAAACTGAGATTGATAGGTTTTTATAGTTAAGGTTATTACGGGTTACAGAACAATGGCGGGTAGATGGAGTTAAGATACAGATCAGCCATGATCTAATTGAATGGCGGAACAGGCTCGAGGGGTTGAATGGCCTCCTCCTGTTCCTGTGTTCCTTCCTATTAAGAAGCCAAAAACATCACCAGCAGCATCTTAAAATTCTCACGCCTCGTCGCTGATGATTTCGGGCCTATTTGGATATTCGGGACCTGCTCCTGTAATTCTGCAAAATGAACCATAAACCTGCAATCTAGTTTTCCATTACTGTAACCCCTCCTCCAAGCAGGCAAACAGGACCGGGCAAACCTCATTAACGTGGAACTCCACACTCATCGCTCCCTCGCTTTTCCCATTCGGTCTCTCCTCACCCAAAGGTGCTGGCTCCATGCTCCATCCCACAGTCTCCTGCCAATACTGAGCC
This sequence comes from Heptranchias perlo, assembly GCF_035084215.1. Lineage (NCBI taxonomy): Eukaryota > Metazoa > Chordata > Chondrichthyes > Hexanchiformes > Hexanchidae > Heptranchias > Heptranchias perlo. Next base: position 2,827,443 of record NC_090358.1, read on the forward strand.
CTAGTGGCCCCTTCTCATGTGTGAGCCCAGAAAGTGAGTTCCAGTCGGCTATTTGACCATCTGGGCCATCACAACCAAACCTGATCCTGTTCTTACCCGACATCCCCCACCCCACAAGCACACACACAAATACACATACAGGTACACACAGGTACACACACACACAAATAAACATATACACATACAGATACACACACACACACAAATAAACATATACACATACAGGTACACACAGATACACACACACACAAATAAACATATACACATACAGGTACACACAGATACACACACACACAAATAAACATATACACATACAGGTACACACAGATACACACACACACACACACACACACAAATACACATATACACATACAGGTACACACAGATACACACACACACACACACACACACAAATACACATATACACATACAGGTACACACAGATACACACACACACACACACACACACAAATACACATATACACATACAGGTATACACAGATACACACACAAATACACATATACACAGATACACATATTCACATACAGATACACACACACACAGATACACACACAAATATACACACACAGATACACATATACACACACACACACACACACAAATACACATATAACATATAACATGAGGGGATGTCGGGTAAGAACAGGATCAGGTTTGGTTGTGATGGCCCAGATGGTCAAATAGCCGACTGGAACTCACTTTCTGGGCTCACACATGAGAAGGGGCCACTAGGGCTCAGTATGGAGACTGTGGGATGGTACGCCAGCATGGAGCCAGTGAGGGAGCACGGAACAGCAGCTATTGACAGAGTCTGGTTTCGAGAGAGTCTATAATTTGGTGAGTGAGGGGATTCCGTGCAGTAAGGGGTGAGGTGCATTAGTTTAGACAGCAGAGCAGAGCGTCCCGAGAGCGGGGAGGGGCTACCGAGAGCGGGGAGGGGCTACTGAGAGCGGGGAGGGGCTACCGAGAGCGGGGAGGGGCTACTGAGAGCGGGGAGGGGCTACCGAGAGCGGGGAGGGGCTACCGAGAGCGGGAGGGGCTACCGAGAGGGGGGAGGAGCGTACCGAGAGCGGGGGAGGGGCGTACCGAGAGCGGGGAGGGGCGTACCGAGAGCGGGGGAGGGGCGTACCGAGAGCAGGGAGGGGGCTACCGAGAGGGGGGAGGGGCGTACCGAGAGCGGGGAGGGGCGTACCGAGAGCGGAGAGGGGCGTACCGAGAGCAGGGAGGGGCGTACCGAGAGCGGAGAGGGGCGTACCGAGAGCGGAGAGGGGCGTACCGAGAGCGGAGAGGGGCGTACCGAGAGCGGAGAGGGGCGTACCGAGAGCGGAGAGGGGCGTACCGAGAGCGGAGAGGGGAGGGGCGTACTGAGAGCGGGGAGGGGCGTACCGAGAGCGGAGAGGGGCGTACCGAGAGCGGAGAGGGGCGTACCGAGAGCGGAGAGGGGAGGGGCGTACCGAGAGCGGAGAGGGGCGTACCGAGAGCGGAGAGGGGAGGGGCGTACCGAGAGCGGAGAGGGGCGTACCGAGAGCGGAGAGGGGCGTACCGAGAGCGGAGAGGGGAGGGGCGTACTGAGAGCGGGGAGGGGCTACCGAGAGCGGGGAGGGGCGTACCGAGAGCGGGGAGGGGCTACCGAGAGCGGGGAGGGGCGTACCGAGAGCGGGGGAGGGGCGTACCGAGAGCGGGGGAGGGGCGTACCGAGAGCGGGGAGGGGCGTACCGAGAGCGGGGAGTTTTGTCCAGGGCGACTACACCTGCGGTGAGTGTCTGCAACTCGAGGAACTTCGGCTCCGAGTTGAGGGGCTGGAGTCCGAGCTGCAGACATTGCGAGGCATCAGGGAGGGAGAAAGTTACCTGGACACTTTGATCCAGGAGGCAGTCACACCCCTTAGACTAAATACTGTAGAATTGGCCCGTGGTCAGGGACAGGAGGGTGTGACTGTGAGTGAGGCAGGTACGGGGATCCAGGAGGGAGCATTGCAGGAGCCTCAGCCTCTGCACTTGTCCAATAGATGGGAGGTTCTTGCAGCCCTTGTGGACGAGTGCAGGGACTGCTGGGAGGATGAGCAAACTGGCCACGGCACCGAGGTTCAGGGGGCCATTCAAGTGGGGGGAGTAAAAAGGAATGTGGTTGTAGTAGGCGACAGTATAGTTAGAGGGATAGACCCTGTTCTCTGCAGCCAAGTGCAAGGGTCCAGAAAGCTGTATCGCCTACCTGGTGCCAGGGTTAAGGACATCTCCTCAGGGCTGGAGAGAAACTTGGAGTGGGAGGGGGAGGATCCAGTTGTCGTGGTCCACGTAGGTACCAACAACATAGGTAGGACTAAGAAAGAGGGAGTTTGAGCAGCTAGGGACTAAATTAAAAAGCAGAACCACAAAGGTGATAATCCCCAGATTATTACCTGAGCCACGAGCAAATTGGCACAGGGTAAATCAGATCAGAGAGATGAATGCGTGGCTCAAAGATTGGTGTGGGAGAAGTGGGTTTCGATTCACGGGGCACTGGCACCAGGACTGGGGAAAGAGGGAGCTGTTCCGTTGGGACGGGCTTCACCTGAACCATGCTGGGACCAGTGTTCTGGCAAACCGAATAACTAGGGCGGTAGAGAAGGCTTTAAACTAAATAGAGGGGGGGTGGGCTCAGGTGGGGCGAAGTTTCGATTGATGAAAAGAAAAGACAAGGAAGCATTACAGGAAAGTGATGGGGGTAATGATAAACAGAGTGTGTCAGGAAGGGACAGAGCGTACAAACATAAGAGTGCACCAGCAAATGGGGCCGGGGTAGGAAAGAACGGTAAAAAGACAAAATTAAAGGTTCTTTATCTGAATGCACGCAGCATTTGTAATAAGATAGATGAATTGACGGCACAAATAGAAACAAATGGGTATGATCTCGTGGCCATTACAGAGACGTGGTTGCAAGGTGACCAAGGTTGGGAGCTAAATATTCAGGGTTATTTAACATTTTGGAAGGATAGGAAAAAAGGTAAAGGTGGTGGGGTAGCTCTGTTAATAAAGGATGAAATTGGTATAATAGTGAGAAATGATCTTGGCTCAAAAGATCAAGATGTCGAATCAATTTGGGTGGAGGCAAGAAATAGCAAGGGAAAGAAATCACTGGTGGGAGTAGTATATAGGCTCCCTAACAGTAGCTACACTGTAGGGCAAAATATTAATCAGGAAATAAGGGGGGCTTGTAAAAAAGGTAATGCAATAATCGTGGGCGATTTTAACTTTCACATAGATTGGACAAATCAAATTGGCAAAAATAGCCCTGAGGAGGAGTTCATTGAGTGTATTAGGGACTGTTTCTTAGACCAATACGTCAGGGAAGCAACCAGGGAACAGGCCATTTTGGATCTGGTAATGGGTAACGAAACAGGATTAATTAATGATCTCAAAGTAAAGGATCCCTTGGGAAGCAGTGATCATAACATGATAGAATTTCACATCCAGTTTGAGAGCGAGGATCTTGGGTCTGAAACTACTGTATTAAACTTAAATAAGGGCAATTATAAAGGAATGAGGGTGGAATTGGCTAAAGTGGACTGGGTAAACAGATTAGATGGTATGATGGTGGATAAGCAGTGGCAAACATTTAAAAAGCTATTTTATGACTCGCAACAAAAATATATCCCTGTGAGGAGGAAGGACTCCACAAAAAGGGTGAACCAGCCATGGCGAACTAAGGAAGTCAAGGATGGTATCAGGTTAAAAGAAAAAGCATACAACATGGCAAAGATTACTGGTAAGCCCGAAGATTGGGAAAACTTTAAAAACCAGCAAAGGATGATTAAAAGAATAATAAAGAGGGAGAAAATAAATTATGAGAGTAAACTAGCAAGAAATATAAAAACTGACAGTAAAAGCTTCTACAAGTATATAAAAAGGAAGAGGGTAGCTAAAGTAACATTGGTCCCTTAGAGGATGAGACTGGGGAAATAATAATGGAAAACAAGGAAATGGCAGAGGAATTGAACAGATATTTTGTATCTGTCTTCACAGTAGAAGACACTAATAATATACCAATAATAGTAGAAAATCAAGGGGCAAAGGGGAGGGAGGAACTAAAAACAATCACTATCACTAGAGAAAAAGTACTAGGTAAACTAATGGGTCTAAAGGCTGACAAGTCCCCTGGACCTGATGGCTTGCATCCGAGGGTCTTAAAGGAAGTGGCTACAGAGATAGTGGATGCATTGGTTGTAATCTTCCAGAATTCACTAGATTCTGGAAAGGTCCCAGCCTTCTGGAAAACCGTAAACGTAACACCCCTATTCAAGAAGGGAGTGAGACAGAAAGCAGGTAACTATAGACCAGTTAGCCTAACATCTGTCATTGGGAAAATGCTAGAATCCATTATTAAGGAAGTAGTAGCAGGACATTTGGTGACTCATAATACAATCAAGGAGAGTCAACATGGTTTTATGAAGGGGAAATCATGTCTGACAAATTTATTAGAGTTCTTTGAGGAAGTAACGGGCAGGGTGGATAAAGGGGAACCAATGGATGCAGTATATTTGGATTTCCAAAAGGCATTCGATGAGGTGCCACATAAAAGATTACTGCACAAGATAAGAGCTCATGGTGTTGGGGTAATATACTGGCATGGATAGAGGATTGGCTAACTAACAGAAAACAAAGAGTCAGGATAAAAGGGTCATTTTCAAAATGGCAATCTGTAACTAGTGGGGTGCCGCAGGGATCAGTGCTGGGGCCTCAACTATTTACAATATATATCAATGACTCGGATGAAGGAACAGAGTGTCTTGTGGCCAAATTTGCTGATGATACAAAGATAGGTGGAAAAGCAAGTTGTGATGAGGACACAAAGTGTCAGCAAAGGGATATTGACAGGTTAAGCGAATGGGCAAAAATTTGGCAGATGGAATATAACGTGGGAAAATGTGAGGGAGGAAAAATAAAAAAGCAAAATATTATTTGAATGGAGAAATACTACAAAATGCTGCGGTACAGAGGGATCTGGGTGTCCTCGTACATGAAACACAAAAAGTCAACATACAGGTGCAGCAGGTAATCCAGAAGGCAAATGAAATATTGGCCTTTATTTCTAGGGGGAGGGAGTATAAAAGCAGGGAAGTCATGCTACAACTGTACAGGGTGCTGGTGAGACCACACCTGGAGTACTGCGTACGGTTCTGGTGCCCTTATTTAAGGAAGGACATACTTGCATTGGAGGCAGTTCAGAGAAGGTTCACTAGGTTGATTCCGGGTATGGAAGGGTTGTCTTATGAGGTAAGATTGAACAGGTTGGGTCTATACTCATTGGAGTTTCGAAGAATGAGAGGAGATCTTATTGAAACATACAAGATTCTGAGGGGACTCGATAGGGTAGATGCTGAGAGGATGTTACCCCTCATGGGGGAATCTAAAACTAGGGGGCATAGTCTCAGAATAAGGGTCGCCTGTTTAAGACGGAAATGAGGAGGAATTTCTTCTCCCAGAGGGTCATGAATCTTTGGAATTCTTTACCCCAAAAAGCTGTGGAGGCTGAGTCACTGAATACATTCAAGGCTGAGTTAGACAAATTTTTGATCAGCAAGGGAGTCAAAGGATATGAGGAAAGGGCAGGAAAGTGGAGTTGAGGTAAAAATCAGATCAGCCATGATCTCATTAAATGATGGAGCAGGCTCGAGGGCCGAATGGCCTACTCCTGCTCCTATCTCTTATGGTCTCTTATATACACATACAGATGCACACACATAAACAGATACACACACATATATATAAGCATACACACACAGAGATACAGGCATATACACACACATATACACATACACATACACACACACACACACATATATATATAGGCATACACACACACACACAGATACAGACACACAGATACAGACAGATATACACACACAGAGATACAGGCATATACACACACATACATATATATATACAGGCATACACATGCACACACACACACACACACACACACGTACAGGCATAGACACGTACAGATAGAGGCAAATACACACGCATATACACATACACAGATACATCTATATACACACAGATACAGGCATTCACACATACGAATACACATGCACACACACAGACAGAAACACACACAGATACACATACAATTACACACATGCACACACAGATATACATATACACACACACAAACATACATATACACACACAAATACACATATACACACACACAAATACACATATACACACACACAAATACACATACAGATACACACACAAATACACATACAGATACACACACAAATACACATACAGATACACACACAAATACACATACAGATACACACACAAATACACATACAGATACACACACATATATATATAAGCATACACACAGAGATACAGGAATATACACACACAGATACACATATACACACATACAGATACACACACAGACATATATATATAGGCATACACACACACACACACAGATACAGGCATATACAGATACAGATACAGATACACACACACGTACATATATATACACAGGTATACACACACACAGATTGATACAGGCATATACACACACACAGATATACACACATATATACAGGCATACACACACAGATACAGGCATACACACACAGATACAGGCATACACACACAGATACATAGAATCATAGAATAATAGAATCATACAAATTTACAGCACAGAAGGAGGCCATTCAGCCCATCATGTCTGTGCTGGCCGAAAAAGAGCTATCATGCCTAATCCCACTTTCCAGCTCTTGGTCCGTAGCCCTGTAGGTTATGGCACTTCAAGTGCACATCCAAATACTTTTTTAAAAAATGTGATGAGGGTTTATACACACACACACACACACACACACACACACAGATACACACACATACACAGATAAATACACACATGCATAGACACAGATACACAGACACACACACAGATACACAGATACACTCTCAGCAGGGATCACTGGATAGAGATCAGGAGGCAAATCCCTGGCTGATTTTCTTAGGGATAGCAATGCAAAATTGCAGTGTAGAAAATGGAATCCCAGGTGAAATCAATGAACAGCTCAGACTGCGGATCGAACCTGGGTCTCTTGGATTGTATTTGGTATCACTACTCGGGACTGCATTTACTGACTGTTGGTCTAATCTTTCTTAACAACAAAATGTACATTTACACACCTCTCTGCCTAACCATCATTTGCACTGAAATTCAAGCACAATCTCTCTCTCACCTCTGGGTCAGAAGGTCGTGGGTTCGAGCCCCACTCCAGAGACTTCAGCACGTAATCCAGGCTGACCTGGGAGTGCTGTACTGTCGGAGGTGCCGTCTTTCGGATGGGACATTAAACCCAGGCCCCGTCTGCCCTCTCAGGTGGACGTAAAAGATTCCATGGCATTATTTCGAAGAGCAGGGGAGTTCTCCCCGGTGTCCTGGTCAATATTTATCCCTCAACCAACATCATGAAAAAACAGATTATCCGGTCGTTTATCACATTGCTGTTTGTGGGATCTTGCTGTGCGCAAATTGGCTGCCATGTTTCCTACATTACAACGGTGGCTACACTTCAAAAGTACTTCATTGGCTGTAAAGCGTCCTGAGGCCGTGAAAGGCGCTATATAAATGTAAGTTCTTTTCTTTCTCTCTTACACTCTGTTTCTCACTCACTCCCATCACTGTGAAACTATCTCAACACAGTTTCTCCATTAATCGATATTAACGCTGATTCGCTCACAGTACCTAAGCTCAGCTTTGTGGATCTCGGCAATTTTTCTTTCCAGCTTCTCGGAATGTTTAGGGAAGAACTGGAACTTGGAGCTGTACCCTTCGGGATGCTTCCCTGCATCATAGTCACCGATTTCAGCTAGAATTGAGAACATCTTAAAATAAACAAAATAGTTTCAAAAAAGGGACCTTTCCCATGCACTGAGTAATATCAATATTTCACCTTGTGCGATATTGGGTTATAGAATAATTAGTGCAGAATACTCTGTGCTCACATGGGAGAGTGAGCCAGAGAGAACAGAATGAAAGCAAGGGAGAGACAGGCAGATAGATAGAGAGAGAGAGAGAAACAGAGAGAGGCAGAGAGTGAGACAGAGAGAGAGATAGAGAGAGAGACAGAGAGAGAGAGCAAGAGGGAGAGACAAAGAGAGACAGAGAGTGAGACAGAAAGAGAGAAAGAGAGTCAGAGACAGAAAGAGACAGAGAGAGAGACAGAGAGAGAGAGAACAAGGGAGAGACAGAGAGAGACAAAGAGAGACAGATAGAGAGAGAGGGAGAAACAGAGAGTGAGACAGAGAGAGAGAGAGATAGAAAGAGAGTCAGAGAGAGAGAGCGAGAGGGAGAGACAGAGAGAGTCAAAGAGAGATAGAGAAACAGAGAGAGACAGAGAGTGAGACAGAAAGAGAGAGATAGAGAGTGAGAGGGAGAGACAGAGAGAGACAAAGAGATAGAGAAAGAGAGAGAGAAAGAGAGAGAGACAGAGAGAAAGAGAGAGACAGAGACAGAGACAGAGAGACAGAGACAGAGACAGAGAACAAGATGGAGAGACAGAGAGAGACAGAGAGAGAGAGAAACAGAGACAAAGAGAGACAGAGAGACAGACAGTCAGAGAGAGAGGGCAAGAGGGAGAGACATAGAAACAGAGAGAGACAGCGAGAGAGAGAGAGGGAGAGAGACAGAAAGAGACAGAGAGAGAGAGACGGAGGGAGAGAGAGGGAGAGACAGAGAGAACAAGACAGAGAAAAACAGAGCGAGATAGAGAGACAGAGACAGAGTGAGAGAGGGAGACAGAGACAGAGAGAAAGACACAGACATAGAGACAGACAGAGAGAGAGGGAGAGACAGAAAAAGAGACAGAGGGAGAGAAAGAGAGAGAGCGAGAGGCAGAGAGAGACAGGGAGAGACAGAGAGCGAGAGAGAGAGAGAGGGAGAGGGAGAGACAGAGCGAAAGAAAGAGAGAGGGAGAGACAGAAAGAGAGACAGAGCAAGAGACAGAGAGAAACAGAGAGAGACAGACAGACAGTGAGAGAAAGACACAGAGAGAAAGACAAAGACAGAGTGAGAAATAGAGAGAGAGACAGAGAAAGAGAGAGAGAGAGAGACAGAAAGAGAGAGGGAGAGAGAGGGCAGGGGATCAGAAAAGATGAGAGAAAGAGAATGGGGAGAAGGGTAAAAACAGACAGAGAAAGAGAACACAGAAAAGAACAGAAATTAATTTATTTAAAAATTTATTTTCCAGCAAATAACGTCAGATTGTTGGTGATAGACCTGTAGGTTTAGTGGTGCAATAACTGGGGGAAAACTGAGACAAAATGGTTGCTTTCATGCTGTTTATATTTAGCTTGCAGTGAGTGACCTTTTTTGCTCAATGTCAAAAATGCCAAACATTGTTTTCAGCTGAGTAAGTCCGAGGGTGAGTTACTGACACTCTGTCAGGTATCGGTGAACCCGTTACAAGGGGTCGGTCGCTATGGCGGAGAGTTTCCTCTGCTGACCGCCCGTGGTTTTCGGTGTAAATCAGGAGGCCAGCAGCTGGAAATGGGCAGGAGTTCTGTCCTGTGTGGAAGGAGAGGAAGACCTCAGGAAAGATGCTTTGCAGATCCCTCACACCCAATACCTGTCGGCACAGATGGCCAGGCCTTGTTTTGGCAAGGCCATATATAATAAAAAGGATATAGAGGCACTGTCGGAGGTGCCGTCTTTTGGATGAGATGTTAAACCGAGGCCCCGTCTGCCTTTTCAGGTGGATGTAAAAGTTCTCATGACCACTATTTCGAAGGTGAGCAGGGGAGTTCTCCCGGTGTCCTGGCCATTATTTATCCCTCACCCAACACCTAAAAACAGGTTATCTGGTCATTATCACGACCCTGTTTGTGGGATCTCGCTGTGCGCAAATTGGCTGCCGTGTTTCCTACATTACAACAGTGACTACACTTCAAAAAGTACTTCATTGGCTGTAAAGCACTTTGGGATGTCCTGAGGTCGTGAAAGGTGCTATATAAATGCAAGTCTTTCTTTCTTTCCGTTCTCACCTCTGGGTCAAGGGTTTGTGGGTTGTGCATATAATCGAATGCTGTCGACTCCCCAGTGCAATCCTGAGGGAGTGCTGCTTTGTCAAGGGCTGGTCTCCCTGTTAAAAATCCCATGGCACTTTTGAAGAGCAAGGAATTCTCAACCAATACAGCCTAAAAACAGAGTGACTCGTCTCTCCTCTGATAGGTGTAGATGGGAGGTTGCTGTTGTAGACAGAATTCACTGCACTTCCAAAAGTAATTCACAGTCTGACGCACTTGGAGACATCTGATATCGTAGAGTGCAATACAGATATGAGTATTCCTGAGTGACGCACTCCCTGACCCACTCCCTGGTGATAAAGGCAGTGAGGGGGGGTAACATTACCCTAACCCGCCCGATGGGGAACTGACAGGATCAGGTCGGTGCCCGTTTTACACCCACCCCTCCCCCGCTCCCGATTTTAGTCTCCACTCACTTCTTTAAATCAGTCAGTGCTCTGGTCGTTCAAATTCATAGAATTACACAGAATTTACAGCACAGAAACAGGCCATTCGGCCCAACTGGTCTATCCCGGTGTTTATGCTCCACACGAGCCTCCTCCCTCCCTATTTCATCTCACCCGATCAGCATGTCCTTCTATTCCTTTCTCCCTCATGTGTTTATCCAGCTTCCCCTTAAATACGTCTACACTGTTCACCTCAACCACTCCTTGTGGTAGCAAGTTCCACATTCTCACCACTCTCTGGGTAAAGAAGTTTCTCCTGAATTCTTTATTGGATTTATTAGTGACTATTTTATATTTATAGTTATGGCCCCTAGTTTTGTGGAGTGAAAACATTTTCTCTAAAATCTACCCTATTGAATCCCGTCATAATTTTAAAGGCCTCTATTAGCTCACCCCTCAGTCTTTAAAAAATGTGTAAATACATCATTGAGTTTTAACGTGGCCGATTATTGGGAGTTATTTGACCATTCTCTTGGCGAGAGATGGAGGAGCACAAAATTATATTTTTTAAAAGGCAACATGAGGTAAGAATAATTATCAGGAAAGAGTGAACAGACTGGGGCTCTTTTCTCTAGAAAAGAGAAGACTGAGGGGAGACCTAATAAAGATCTTTAAAATCATGAAGGGGTTCGATAGGGTAGATGTAGAGAAGATTGTCCACTTGTGAGGGAGACCAATACCAAGGGTCATTAATAGAGCACCAGACGAACAGTAAGCCTGAAGGAAAGTTACCCTCCAATGTTGGAAGGGTGGTCATTGACTTGATGGCCAAGAGATGGCAGCACTTGCAGTCCATTAAACAGATTGGACGTTGAACAAGAACATTCAATGGAAAGGGACAGATTCACTGCGTTTTGTTGTTTTTGCTCAGGACTTTCAAGTTTATTCGTCATGTAAGAAATGTGAGGTTAAATTTAGCCTGGGAGCTGGGCTCGTGTGGGAATTCGATGAAAAGAAAAAGAAAGAAAGAAGGACCTGTATTTATAAAGAGGAGCCTTATCACATCTCCCAGAAATGTCTGAACATGCTTCACACACAATGAATTACTTCAATGTGCAGCAGCTGGATGTAATGAAGCCACAAATAGTTTACAATCCCACCAGGGCAAGTTGTGAAATTAAACTCAATAAAATCCAGTAATTTGTGGGTTGGCACCAAAACAGTGACCATGAAAAGCTGTCGGATTGTCATAAAAACCCAACTGGTTCACTAACATCCTTCAGGGAAGGAAACCTGCCGTCCTTACCCGGTCTGGGCCTATAGGTGACTCCAGTCCCACCCCCAACAAGGTTGACTGCCCTCTGAAGTGGTCTGGCAAACCACTCGGTTGTGGCAAACCGCAGTTGGGCAACTAGGGATGGGCAATAAATGCCAGCCTTTCCAGCAACGCCTACGTCCCCGAGAATGAATTATGTTCGACAGGAACAGCAGCAAGAACTGTGGCTGATTCCTCCCCCAGCTCCCTCCAAGCCCAGCGCTGGGGCCTGTATGTGATTTTGTGGCTCACTCTTAATGCCTTTGTCGCACGTCTCTTAACACCAGGGCCGCAAGGCTTGGGCACAGCTCACATCCCAAGGCCAAGTAACATTTTAGATGATCTCATCACATATCCTGGCACTGCTCCACTCAGTAACCACGCAAGCACAAAAAGGGAGCAGGAATTACAGGGGCTGATAACATGGGCTTGATGCCAGGGCAGTGAGGTCCTTGGGAGCACTGCGTGTGGCTGGAATGCTGCGAGATGAGCTGGTGTCCTGAAGGGAGCTCAGCTCCTTTACATCACAGGAAAAGCGTTCCCAGTACACAGCCGCATTAATCAAAGGAACAAGAAAGACTTGCATTTATATAGCGCCTTTCACAACCTCAGGACGTCCCAAAGTGCTGTACAGCCAAAGAAGTGCTTTTTTGAAGCGTAGTCGCTGTTGTAATGTTGTAGGAAACACGGCAGCCAATTTGTGCACAGCAAGATCCCACAAACAGCGATGAGATAAATGACCAGATAATCTGTTTTTTTTAAGTAATGTTGAGCGATAAATATTGGCCAGGAGACTGGGGAGAACTCCCCTGCTCTTCTGCGAAATAGTGGCCGTGGGATCTTTTACACCCACGTGAGAGGGCAGACGGGGCCTCGGTTTACCGTCTCATCCGAAAGACGGCACCTGTGACGGTGCAGCACTCCCTCAGTACTGCACTGGGAGCGTCAGCCTAGATTTTGCACTCAAGTCTCTGGAGGGGGACTTGAACCCACAACCTTCTGACTCAGAGGCGAGAGTGCTGCCCACTGAGCCATGGCAGAAACCCCAGAACATCTTGAAACCACCGGGGCCAATATCCATCTGCTACCAAGGAACAGTAACCAACATGTGTGAACTGTACAACCAAACACTGCCCATTTTATATGTTGCACTGATCTTCAGAGGCTCTCAGTGGGCCTGTGACCTCAGTTAAGTTACTTTGAGGCCCTCATCAGCTTAGGACATGCCTGGTGCATGGACTATCATTGCCTTTGATGTTTCCCCATTGACTACAAATCTTCATCATCAATTATCAACAAAAATCTTGCATTTATACAGCACCACATCTACAGCATATCTGAGTCAGCCGTGACTCAGTGGGCAACACTCTCGCGTCTGAGTCAGAAGGCCATGCGTTTGAATCCCACTCCAGAGACTCGAGCACATAATCCAGGCCGACACTCTCAGTGCAGTACTGAGTGAGCGCTGCACTGTCGGAGTTGCCATCTTTCAGACGAGTTGTTAAACTGAGGCCCTGTCTACCCTCTCAGATAGACATAAAAATCCCACAGCGCTCTCTGAAGTAAAGCAGAGTAGTTCTCCATGATGTCCTGGCCAATATTTCTCCCTTATCCTAAACAGATTACCTGGTCAATTTGCTGATTGGGTGAGATCTTGCTATATGCAAATTGGCTGCCATGTTTCCCTACACTACAACACTTTAAAATACTTAATTGGACGTTGAATACTTTGGGACATCTGTGAAAAGCACTAAATATATTTAAGTTCCTCCATTCTCTCAGAAACGTCCCAAAGCGATTCAGGTACAATTAAGTGCAGTCACCGTCATTATGTGGGCAAACATGGCAACCATTTTGCACAAAGCAAAGTCCCAGAACCAGCAGTGAGAGGATCAGTTAATCTGTTCTTCGATGGTGTTGGCTGAGGAAGGAATGTTGGTCAGGACACTAGAAGAACTCGCTGCTCATCTTCAAATAATTCCGAGGTTAGTTTTAATGTCCAGATGAACCCAACAACTGGGGCCTTGGTTTAGTTTCTCATCCAAGAAGATGACATCTCACCAATGCAGCACCGTTGGACTGAAGTATCTGCCTAGGTTACGTGCTTAAGTCCTGGCATTTATATCACGCCTTTAACGTAGTAAATCGTTTGGTTGCAGGTTGTTATCGTTCTTGTTGTTGAGAAAGAGGGAAAAACCCGAAAGAAAGTCTGGATGTTAGACCGAGTTACCTTGAAGGATGTAAGCAGCGAGTAAAGCCGCATCGGAGGTCTTGCAGAGGAGTCGCCCGTGATAGAGATCTCTCTTTATCTGAAGGAAGACCAAATACCTAAAGAGAAAGACGAGAGGTCAGTAACTGCAGGACGTAAACCTAAGGGAGAGGTTAGAGAAAAATATCTTTTACACAGAGGGCTGTTCAGACATGGGATGTCCCGCCAGAAACGGTGGAAAGAGATTCCAGAATAGCTTTCAAAAAAAGGAAGCGGAGAAGTATTCGGAAAAGAAAATAATTTTAAAGGGTGCGGGGAGAGGGCAGGGGAGTGAGACTAACTGGGAGAGCTCTTTCAGAGACCCGGCACAGGCACGATGGGTCGAATGGCCTCCTTCTGTGCTGTAAAATTCGATAAGTCTGTAATGAAGTGGAGTGTGGGTTACAAGGAAACAATCTCATAGGAAATTGCATTACACAGAATCCACAGCACAGAAACAGGCCATTCGGCCCAACTGGTCCATGCCGGCGTTTATGCTCCACACGAGCCTCCTCCCTCCCCTCTTCATCTCACTCTATCAGCATATCCTTCTATTCCTTTCTCCCTCATTGTTTATCCAGCTTCCCCTTAAATGTATCTATGCTATTCACCTCAACTACTCCTTGTGGGAGCGAGTTCCACATTCTAACCACTCTCCGAGTAAAGAAGTTTCTCCTGAATTCCCTTTTCGATTTATTTATATGAGAAAAGTATTTTTAGTTAAACTATGAATTCCTTTCCCAATGCGATCTATAGCTTCATACCCCAGGCGTGGGTCACTGGATTGTTAGTTCCTGATTTCCCTGGACTTCTCTTCTGATTTTTTCACACCGGGGGGACTGCTCTGCACAGTGGGCCGTTCCTCTTCTGCTGGATTACTCGGTTACATCAGTTATAAACAATGGGTTAGTGGAGACATGGACTGCATGGTGCAGCACAAACCATACGGACCAACTACCATCGGCTAGGCTCGTATTCCCCTGAGTATAGATGATTACGGGGTGATCTAATTGAGGTGTTTAAGATGATTAAAGGATTCGATGGGGTAGATAGAGAGAAACTATTTCCTCTGGTGGGGGGGAATTCAGAACAAGGGGGGCGTAACCTTAAAATTAGAGCCAGGCCGTTCAGGGGTTATGTCAGAAAGCACTTCTTCACACAAAGGGGAGTGGAAATCTGGAACTCTCTCCCCCAAAAAGCTATTGAGGCTGGTGGTCAATTGAAAATTTCAAAACTGAGATTGATAGATTTTTATTAGGCGAGGGTATTAAAGGTTACAGAACAAAGGCGGGTAAGATGGAGTTAAGATACAGACCAGCCATGATCGAATAGAGCTTGAGGGGCTGAATGGCCTCCTCCTGTTCCTATGTTTCACTCTGGGCAAAGCTCGTCAGTGATTTTAGGAAACAAGGGGCAAGGAGTGAAAATTAGAGGCGGGATCTTATTGGCAGAATTCCCTTTAAATTTGATATTTTATTTGGGAGATTTAGATTATTGAGTTGAAATTGCTCCGTGTTGTTAGTGAAGAGAGTCTGGAAACAGGCTTGTAAGAAATTCCTTTCTCAATTATTTTAATCCAGGTTAACATCTTTCTCAAAAAGGAACTTCATCTGAACAAGAACAGACATCACCAAAACCTGGATCACCGACACCGGGATCACCGAAACTGGGATCACCGACACCGCCTGTCACCGACACCGGGATCACCGACACCGGCATCACCGACACCGGCATCACCGACACCGGCATCACCGACACCGGCATCACCAACACCGGCATCACCAACACTGGGATCACCGACACCACCTGTCACTGACACCGGCATCACCGACACCGGCATCACCGACACCAGCATCACCGACACCGGCATCACCGACACCGGCATCAAAAACACCGGCATCACCGACACCGGCATCAAAAACACCGGCATCACCGACACCGGCATCAAAAACACCGGCATCACCGACACCGGCATCAAAAACACCGGCATCACCGACACCGGCATCACCGACACCGGCATCAAAAACACCGGCATCAAAAACACCGGCATCACCAACATCGGCATCACCAACAGCGGCATCACCAACACCGGGATCACCAATACTGGGATCACCAAAACCTGGATCACCAATACTGGGATCACCAACACCGGCATCACCAACACTGGGATCACCAACACCGGGATCACCAACACCGGGATCACCAAAACCGCCACAGTAAGTAGGATGAGGTGATGTTGGGGAGGGCAGGTAGGGAGATGGAGGAGAAACAGGGGTCCAGGACTCTGGTGGGGGCAGGACTTGGGGGAGTTTGAAACAAACTGACGAATCATCTCCCTTAAACAGGGTTCCTGCTACAAACTGATCCCTGGCGACAGCATCATTTTGTGGACACGTACAACATTACTGGATTTTTAAATCAATCCTCCCACAGACTCTCAGCTCTTGTTCAGGGAGGTTCTGCGGGAGCCGGGTTTGTAATAATTGCCGTATTGCAGGAACTGTAATTGTTTGCCAAGATTTTGCAGGAGAAGAGAAGCTCAGCAGCATTCCTGTTGGTATTTGCTAACCTTGAGAGATCTTTAAATAACCTCTTTGGATCGAGTTACAGGAGTTTGAAACTGTTGCTGTTGAAACACGGAGAGTGTCAGCACCACACGCTGCGTTGCCTTCGATTGTCTTCCTTACATCTCTATTTTTCTTCACGCACTCGTGAAAACAAGGTGCCAGGTATCACTCACTCCTCGCACTCCCCCCTCCCCCTCCTCCACTGGGGGAGAATGAAATGGGGTCCCAGACTAAGCTTCCCTGGTCAGACAACAACAACTTGCATTTATATAGCGCCTTTAATGTAGTAAAACGTCCCAAGCCGCTTCACAGGAGCGATTATCAAACAAAGTTTGACACTTTTTTTTTTATTCGTTCATGGGATGTGGGTGTCGCTGGCGAGGCCGGCATTTATTGCCCATCCCTAATTGCCCCTTGAGAAGGTGGTGGTGAGCCGCCTTCTTGAACCACTGCAGTCCGTGTGGTGAAGGTTCTCCCACAGTGCTGTTAGGTAGAGAGTTCCAGGATTTTGACCCAGCGACGATGAAGGAACAGCGATATATTTCCAAGTCGGGATGGTGTGTGACTTGGAGGGGAACGTGCAGGTGGTGTTGTTCCCATGTGCCTGCTGCTCTTGTCCTTCTAGGTGGTAGAGGTCGTGGGTTTGGGAGGTGCTGTCGAAGAAGCCTTGGCGAGTTGCTGCAGTGCATCCTGTGGATGGTGCACACTGCAGCCGCTGTGCGTCGGTGGTGAAGGGAGTGAATGTTTAGGGTGGTGGATGGAGTGCCAATCAAGCGGGCTGCTTTGTCCTGGATGGTGTCGAGCTTCTTGAGTGTTGTTGGAGCTGCACTCATCCAGGCAAGTGGAGAGTATTCCATCACACTCCTGACTTGTGCCTTGTAGATGGTGAAAAAGCTATGTGGAGTCAGGAGGTGAGTCACTCGCCGCAGAATACCCAGCCTCTGACCTGCTCTTGCAGCCACAGTATTTATATGGCTGGTCCAGTTAAGTTTCTGGTCAATGGTGACCCCCAGGATGTTGATGGTGGGGGTTCAGCGATGGTAATGCAGTTGAATGTCAAGGGGAGGTGGTTAGACTGTCTCTTGTTGGAGATGGTCATTGCCTGGCACTTGTCTGGTGCGAATGTTAGTTGCCACTTATCAGCCCAAGCCTGGATGTTGTCCAGATCTTGCTGCATGCAGGCTCGGACTGCTTCATTATCTGAGGGGTTGCGAATGGAACTGAACACTGTGCAATCATCAGCGAACATTCACATGTCTGACCTTATGATGGATAGAAGGTCATTGATGAAGCAGCTGAAGATGGTTGGGCCTAGGACACTGCCCTGAGGAACTCCTGCAGCAATGTCCTGGGGCTGAGATGATTGGCCTACAACAACCACTACCATCTTCCTTTGTGCTAGGTATGACTCCAGCCACTGGAGAGTTTTCCCCCTGATTCCCATTGACTGCAATTTTATGAGGGCTCCTTGGTGCCACACTCGGTCAAATGCTGCCTTGATGTCAAGGGCAGTCACTCTCACCTCACCTCTGGAATTCAGCTCTTTTGTCCACATTTGGACCAAGGCCGTAATGAGATCTGGAGCCGAGTGGTCCTGGCAGAACCCAAACTGAGCATCGGTGAGCAGGTTATTGGTGAGTAAGTGCTGCTTGATAGCACTGTCGACGACACCTTCCATCACTTTGCTGATGATTGAGAGTAGACTGATGGGGCGGTAATTGGCCGGATTGGATTTATCCTGCTTTTTGTGGACAGGACATACCTGGGCAATTTTCCACATTGTCGGGTAGATGCCAGTGTTGTAGCTGTACTGGAACAGTTTGGCTCGAGGCGCAGCTAGTTCCGGAGCACAAGTCTTCAGCACTACAGCCGGGATGTTGTCGGGGCCCATAGCCTTTGCTGTATCCAGTGCACTCAGCTGTTTCTTGATATCACATGGAGTGAATCGAATTGGCTGAAGGCTGGCTTCCGTGATGGTGGGGATATCGGGAGGAGGCTGAGATGGATCATCCACTCGGCACTTCTGGCTGAAGATGGTTGCAAATGCTTCAGCCTTGTCTTTTGCACTCACGTGCTGGACTCCGCCATCATTGAGGATGGGGATGTTTACAGAGCCTCCTCATCCCGTTAGTTGTTTAATTGTCCACCACCATTCACGACTGGATGTGGCAGCACTGCAGAGCTTTGATCTGATCCGTTGGTTGTGGAATCGCTTAGCTCTGTCTATAGCATGTTGCTTCCGCTGTTTAGCATGCATGTAGTCCTGAGTTGTAGCTTCACCAGGTTGGCACCTCATTTTTAGGTACGCCTGGTGCTGCTCCTGGCATGCTCTTCTACACTCCTCATTGAACCAGGGTTGATCCCCTGGCTTGTTGGTAATGGTGGAATGAGGAATATGCCGGGCCATGAGGTTACAGATTGTGCTGGAATACAATTCTGCTGCTGCTGATGGCCCTCAGCGCCTCATGGATGCCCAGTTTTGAGCTGCTAGATCTGTTCTGAATTTATCCCATTTAGCACGGTGATGGTGCCACACAACACGTTGGATGGTGTCCTCAGTGCGAAGATGGGACTTCGTCTCAACTAGGACTGTGCGGTGGTCACTCCTACCAATACTGTCGTGGACAGATGCATCTGCGACAGGTAGATTGGTGAGGACGATGTCAAGTAGGTTATTCCCCTCGTGTTGGTCCGCTCACCACGTGCCGCAGGCCCAGTCTGGTAGCTATGTCCTTCAGGACTCGGCCAGACCTTCTATCCATCATAAGGTCAGACATGTGGATGTTCACTGATGATTGCACAGTGTTCAGTTCCATTCGCAACCCCTCAGATAATGAAGCAGTCCGAGCCCACATGCAGCAAGACCTAGACAACATCCAGGCTTGGGCTGATAAGTGGCAAGTAACATTCGCACCAGACAAGTGCCAGGCAATGACCATCTCCAACAAGAGACAGCCTAACCACCTCCCCTTGACATTCAACTGCATTACCATCGCTGAATCCCCCACCATCAACATCCTGGGGGTCACCATTGACCAGAAACTTAACTGGACCAGCCATATAAATAGTATGGCTACAAGAGCAGATCAGAGGCTGGGTATTCTGCGGCGAGTGACTCAACTCCTGACTCCCCATAACTTTTTCACCATCTACAAGGCACAAGTCAGGAGTATGATGGAATACTCTCCACTTGCCTGGATGAGTGCAGCTCCAACAACACTCAAGAAGCTCGACACCATCCAGGACAAAGCAGCCTGCTTGATTGGCACCCCATCCACCACCCTAAACATTCACTTCCTTCACCACCGACGCACAGCCACTCTTGGTGATGGACACTGAAGTCCCCCACCCAGAGTACATTCTGTGCCCTTGCTACCCTCAGTGCTTCCTCCAAGTGGTGCTCAACATGGAGGAGGACTGATTCATCAGCTGAGGGAGGGCGGTAGGTGGTAATCAGCAGGAGGTTTCCTTGCCCATGTTTGGCCTGATGCCATGAGATTTCATGGGGTCCGGAGTCAATGTTGTGGTCTCCCAGGGCCACTCCCCTTCCTGACTATATCATTATACTGCCACCTCTGGTGGGTCTATCCTGCCGGTGGGACAGGACATACCCAGGGATGGTGATGGAAGAGTCTGGGACGTTGGCTGAAAGGTATGATTCTGTGAGTATGGCTATGTCAGGCTGTTGCTTGACTAGTCTGTGGGACAGCTCTCCCAATTTTGGCACAAGTTCCCAGATGTTAGTGAGGAGGACTTTGCAGGGTCGACTGGGATTTGGTTTTGCCTTTGTCGTGTCCGGTGCCTAGTGGTCCGTCCGGTTTTATTCTTATTATAACTTTTTTTAGTGAGATTGTACCAGGTCATTTCAGAAGGCAATTAAGAATCAACCACATTGCTGTGGGCCTGGAGTCACATATAGGCCAGACCGGGTAAGGGCGGCAGGTTTCCTTCCCTAAAAGGACATTAGTGAACCAGATGGGTTTTTACGACAATCCCGTAGTTTCCTGGCCATCATTACTGATAATAGTTTTTTTATTCCAGATTTTATTTAATTAATTGAATTTAAATTCCCCAGTTGCCGTGGCGGGATTTGAACTCATGACTCCAGATTATTAGTCCAGGCCTCTGGATTACTAGTCTATTAACATAACCACTATGCTACCGTACACTGAGCCACATAAGGAGACATTAGGACAGGTGACCAAACGCTTGGTCAAAGAGGTCGGTTTTAAGGAGCGTCTTAAAAGGAGGAGAGAGAGAGGCGGAGAGGTTTAGGGAGGGAATTCCAGAAGGCACGGCCGCCAATGGCGGAGCGATGAAAATCGGGGAATGCGCAAGAGGCCAGAATTGGAGGAGCGCAGAGATCTCGGAGAGTTGTGGGGTTGGAGGAGGTTACAGAGATAGGGAGGAGACGAGGCCATGAAGGGATTTGAAAACAAAGATGAGAATTTTAAAATCGAGATGTTGTCGGACCGGGAACCAATGTCGGTCAGCGAGGACGGTGGGGTGATGGGTGAACGGGACTCGGTGCGAGTTAGGATACGGTATAATGGTACAGAGACATCCATCACCTGGGATTTGAGGAGCAATTTGACACAGAAAATAAAGTGAGTGCCAATTGGGCGGGAATGATAAGTAGGTGGGCAATTTTATTCTTGAATCCCGATTGGCTGTTTTAGACAGAGAACCATCTTCGCCTCCAGCTCTGGATCAGGCAATGAGATGATTGGACAAAGGAAGGTCTACATCACCAGGAAGGATTTAAAAGCAAAAATTATTAAAGTGACAGCAAATTGCTACATGGGCTTCAACAAAACATTTATTATTTATTTTTTAAAAACCTTTTAGAATAGTGAATATCTTTGCTAAAATAGTTCAGGGTGTTAAAATGGTCAGAAAGGTGGAGCTATTTAATTGCCTTTTACTAAACTGCTGTCAACAGTTATTCAGGGCCCCCTCCATCGACTCTGCTCCTTCTATATAATTTGTGGGTGTTATTTCACTAGAATATTAACAGATGCTCTGTCCCCTCCACAAGACCACAAACAGTAGGGGTTCCCAACCCTCCAGGATTGTCCTGGAGTCTCCAAGAATTGAATATTAATCCCCAGGCCACTGCTGCCAGCAGCACAAGAGAAAAATCATCAGAATGTCCATTTAAGCCCCTGTGTCAGCCAATGAGTTGGAGGCGGGGCAGGACTTACAGCAAACAGAATATTTTACAGCAAAGTCCATTTACTCAGCAAACAGAATCTGTTTAAACACCACACTACAGCAGTCTACAGAGTCTATTTAAAAAGAGTCTCTACAAACTACAGCAAAGTCTCCCGATAAAAGCAGGATTATTTCTCCAGCAAAATGCAGTGAGTGGACGATAGTTACACACAAATTCTGTGTGTAAAATCAATCCCGGTCACTTACAGCAGTGCGATCTCCAGGCAGGATTGACAATGGGATTTTTTTCTTCTCATAGTCTTTGAAGACTTTCATTTATTAGTTATAAAAAAATATTGGAGATGGAAAAAAGGCCTATTTGACGAACAGTCAAGAATCATCCAATTGGGTAACAAAGCGTCTGTTCCCTTTCCAGTTGGTGTAGGAAGGCAGGAGGTCATGTGATGAAACCTCCAGGAATATGTCCAATCAGCGTTGGTGACCCCTATCACACAAGATCCAAACCCCATTGGCCCTGACTGAGTTAAACCAAGGACCTGGAAAATCAGCAGGGGTTCAGCCAGATTCCCACCGTAACTCCAGTGGGAGACCAGCAGATCCCACCAGAGAACGGCATGGACCTGGTAGCAGTGTGTCTCCACCGTTTCCGGAATTTTCCAGCCGGCCTCGTACGGGACGGAACCTCGTCCCACCCCCCACCCCCACCCCCCACCCCCTCTCCTCCGCCGACGTAAAGTTAAATTAAAAGGAAAAGAGGGATGCTTTTGCGCAATGGATAGTAAAGATGTGGAATAAGCCATCAGACAACACAGATTCAAACACCTGGGAGATCTCAGGACAAGTACTCCCTCAATTTATTCAGCATGGGCTGTGTCTCCTTCCACCTCTCCCTCCCCTACCCCAAATCCCAAGATTGTCCAAGGTCCTCTCTCATAGGAACACAGGAACAGGAGGAGGCCATTCAGCCCCTCGAGCCTGCTCCGCCATTCAATCAGATCATGGCTGATCTGATCCTAACCTCAACTCTAAATTCATGTCCATATTCCTGCCCGCTCCCTTGACCTCCCAACTCTTTATATGTAAGTACTCGTTTCCCAGGGAAGTCTGTTAAAGAGGATGGTATAAATGGGCTTGAAGGACGATTTAGGTGTGTTTCTGGAGAGAGGGGGATTGAGGGATACGGTGGGAAGGCGAGAAGGTGGGGTTGAAACCTATCGAAATAAAGAGGCTTTGGTACGCTCAACGTCCTTTTCCCGTTTACAGAAACTCTGGTGTTTTTACAACTGTTTCACCTCTCGGGAACAGCAGAACATTAACCGTACGTCGGGTGGGTGAGAGGGGATTTGTTCTTTTTAAAAAGTTCAAGGAAATCTTTTACAGGAAAAGTCTCTTTTTCCTTTGAAGGTTAAGATGCTCTTTTAGGGCGAGGTGCCATTATTTTCATTGGTTCCCCTGAGTGCTGTGTGTTTTCTAAACCTAATTTCACACTGCGCTACCTGTGCTTCGATATATCGAACGGTACCTTTACTCTCTCTACATCATCGACTCCAGTCCGTGCTTCCACTCCTCAGTGATTTATACTATTTCTGCCTCGATGTAGCATAACTACCACGTTGATGAATAACACTAGACTATCCCCACATGCCATCTGCTTCACGAAACACTTACCAATGCTGCTACAATCACACCCTCAGCACTGCTCCTTCGAAACAACAGACAGGCCCATCAGTCTCATTCATTTAGAGTGACAGTCACTCATTTTGGTTTAAAATTGTCACTGGCTTTAACGATACTGACTCTTCAAAAGGTACACAATGTTCCAGCTAAATGCTACCTTGCCTCTGTTGGTAATATTCTTCTGCAATCCTTGGGGTGCAATGTTAAACCGAAGCCTTGTCTACCTTTTAAATGGATGTTTAAGATACCATGGCATTATTTGAAGAGCAGCAAGGAGTTCCCTTGTTCTCCTCCCTCAAGGCAAACTTAAAGGGGGCGGGGAGGAGGAGTCACATTTAAAGGGGGCAGGAGAGGAGGAGCAGCATTTAAAGGGGGCAGGAGAGGAGGAGTCACATTTAAAACAAATAAAAAAGGACAAACCAATCATTTCTTGCTGCTCGTATGATTCTACAACGGCAGTCACTGCGATTTCAACTCCTCCTCCCCTGCCCCCTTTAAATGTGACTCCTCCTCTCCTGCCCCCTTTAAATGTGATTCCTCCTCTCCTGCCCCCTTTAAATGTGACTCCTCCTCTCCTGCCCCCTTTAAATGTGACTCCTCCTCTCCTGCCCCCTTTAAATGTGACTCTTCCTCTCCTGCCCCCTTTAAATGTGACTCCTCCTCTCCTGCCCCCTTTAAATGTGATTCCTCCTCTCCTGCCCCCTTTAAATGTGACTCCTCCTCTCCTGCCCCCTTTAAATGTGACTCCTCCTCTCCTGCCCCCTGTAAATGTGACTCCTCCTCTCCTGCCCCCTTTAAATGTGACTCCTCCTCTCCTGCCCCCTTTAAATGTGACTCCTCCTCTCCTGCCCCCTTTAAATGTGACTCCTCCTCTCCTGCCCCCTTTAAATGTGACTCCTCTTCACCTCGCTCCTGCCTGGTGGCAGAGATCCTGCCGGGAACCTGCTCTTTATAGTTAAACAATGGGGCTCGGGGGCGGGGGGAGAGGGGTGGGGTGTGGTTGAAGTCCCAGCCTGATCCCTCTCGGACAGCTCCCCGTCCCCCAGAGAAAGTCTAGGACGCAGTATTTAAATACAAGTGAATCAGTGGCCGTTTCCTTCAGGGTTCCGGACGGGATTAATCTCACTGCCCGATGGGGAGCTGTCCGGGATTTTTGATCCATTAGAGTGGAACTCACAGGCAGTGCCGGAGAATTCCTGATATGCGCGTCTGACATCTGAGGCTCCCAGGAAACGCAAGCACGGAAAAAATCGGTGCTTCCAAATATAGCTTCCTACATTACAACAGTGAAGGCACTTCAAAAAGTACTTCAATGGCTGTAAAGGATGTCCTGAGGTCATGAAAGGCGCTATATAAATGCAAGTCTTTTCTTTTCTTTCTTTATAGCGATGCGTACCAACACACGCAGAACACACGCAGTGCCAGACACAAGCAATCGTTGCCTTTTCCAGAAGCAGCACAGTTCCTTTTATCGATTAACAGCAGAGTTGGAAGGTTCAAGATGGCTGAGGTCTGTTAATCCGGGAAGTCTGTGACTCTGAAATGCTTTGCTCTTACACTCTGCGTGATCTAACGGCCCTGCCTTTATCTGCCCAGATTTATATTGAGCAGTACAGCCGCACTGTGTCTCCTGGTAGCTTTAAATAAGCTGCTATTTTCCTTCAGCAAAATAAGATTAAATACAGCGCAGAAACCATGGCAACAGGCAGCCAGAAATAACATGAAATACACAATTTTAACATGTACTGCGTCTGCTATTTTCCTCATAATAGTCACTAGATTTTTCTCATGGTGCAACTCATCACAAAATGGTGCAACTCATCACCGTCCCTTTAACCGTCCAGTATGTGAGGCATCGTATACCGCTCCCTGATATTTTCACCGTACTAAGCTCTTTCTATCTGTGAATTCAGTTCTTCTAGTTGCAGGACTAGAAGATGTTAATTGCCATCAAGGTATGCACAGTGGAGATGGTCTCAGGGATTTGAATCACCCCCTTTATTAAATGTTACCTTTTTGAAAAGACATTCACAAACAGTGGGGCAGCGGTTCGGGAACTTTGAGATTAACCCTGGAAACGCCACTGCCCTTTGTCCTCTCTCACTGCCCAACGAGGACACACAGTTTCTTTTATTTAATTCATTTTGCCACTGGAATGTTGGGATAGGATTTCAAATGCTGTCCATTAGCAACAAACGATGGGGAGAGTTTACTGAATTGCCTGAAATAAAAGGCAGTGTGCTGGACACATTGTACGCAGCACCTTTGAAATTGGTTTCTGAGGCGATGGCAAACGGTGAGCATTAGTTAACCCGTTAAATGGTTTCCCACCAAAAGCCTGGGCGCGTGAGTGGCTGTACTGACTTTTTCCCTTTTTAGTCTCACCTTAAACCTTCTTATATCATCACCTCACATTTCACTCATCTGCCTGACCTATCTCGTTACCCTGAACCAGGTCCAGTATCGCCTCTCCCTCCTTGTGAACATAATGCTGAAGGTAGGAGTCCCGCACACATTATCAGAATTCAATTCCAGTCCCTTCTCCCCATTCGCTCCCTCTCTCCCGATCGATAAGTGCATAAATAAAACCTTCCTCAGCAATCATTGTGTTATCCCTGCTCGTCTCTCTAATCTGACTGCAGATTTCCTTTCCCATTTCATTCCCCAAATTTGATGATCTGGAATATACCCTTACCCCCTGCAACCTACACATACCCAGTGGGACCCTCCCAGTAACCTGCTGGAGAATTCACAGTTCTAATGTTAAAATAGAACGGGGAAAGCTGCAGACGTGGAGATCTGAAATTAAAACTGAGAAGGATGGAAGTACACATCACATCAGTCCACATCTGTAGGGGCCTCCCCAGAGGCCCAGAGAATGACCCTATGCCAGGGATTATTCAGATCATGTTCAGATCAACGTTGAAATGAAAGCTGAATATCTTCACAGAAGAAACTGCAGTTAAAAGCCAGACAAGAATTTTCTTTTAAAATTGCAAGAACAGTAATGTCTGCAGATTGGTCTGAACCGTGCAGTAGATCGAAAATAAACCTCTGCGGATTAAGTGCATGTAGCAGGAAGCAGTAGGTTAAAGACTTCAAAGAGGCTTCTGAGTGCTGACTCTTCAGATTGCTGTCTTAGCTCTTGAGATGTAATCTCTCTCTGGTTGGGGAAATATTACAACCTTCGGGCTGCCTGTCAGAACAGAAAGACGCCCGGCCGATTAGCCCAGGGACGGTTGGCTGATTACAAACCCCCCTCTTACCTGGTTATTTCCTCCTTCAGTGCTGAGGGGTCAGTGGGGTAAAACTTCACCCGGAAGCACATGGTGTACGGGGGCTGGGCTGCCAAACAAGAAGGAATAAAAATAAGAAATGCAAGGTGCTGTTGCTATGGGAACACTGGCTGCACACTGTGAAATGTGGGTTGTTCAGGTCAATGTAACAGCATCAACAACATCCCATAATAACCAACGATTCTGCTGCCTTCTTCTGTGATCACACCAGTAGAGAAATGACAACTTGACCTTAATAATTATCCATAAATCGTTGTTTTCGCATCTTCACTCTCTTCCCTTGGAGAACAGAGTGAATTGTGGAAGGATTCACAGACTGATTCACAGTCTGACGGGCTGTGAACGCTCCTTCCATGGCTGTAACCATCTTTATACCAGCCGATAGCGGGGTCAGTCCTGTACACGCCCAAAGGGAGGGTTTTATGGGATCCCACAACCCATACGATGTGGGAGGACCACCAGCACCCACTGGACCCGAGCTCCGGTCTCCCCTCGCCGGGACTGTCTGGAGCTCCGGTCTCCTCTCACCGGGACTGTCTGGAGCTCCGGTCTCCTCTCCCCGGGACCGCCTCGAGCTCCGGTCTCCTCTCCCCGGGACTGTCTGGAGCTCCGGTCTCCTCTCCCCGGGACTGTCTGGAGCTCCGGTCTCCTCTCACCGGGACTGTCTGGAGCTCCGGTCTCCTCTCACCGGGACAGTCTGGAGCTCCGGTCTCCCCTCACCGGGACCGCCTCGAGCTCCGGTCTCCTCTCACCGGGACCGTCTGGAGCTCCGGTCTCCCCTCACCGGGACCGTCTGGAGCTCCGGTCTCCTCTCACCGGGACCGTCTGGAGCTCCGGTCTCCTCTCACCGGGACCGCCTCGAGCTCCGGTCTCCGCTCCCCGGGACTGTCTGGAGCTCCGGTCTCCCCTCGCCGGGACCGTCTGGAGCTCCGGTCTCCTCTCCCCGGGACTGTCTGGAGCTCTGGTCTCCTCTCACCGGGACTGTCTGGAGCTCCGGTCTCCTCTCACCGGGACCGTCTGGAGCTCCGGTCTCCTCTCACCGGGACTGTCTGGAGCTCCGGTCTCCCCTCGCCGGGACCGTCTGGAGCTCCGGTCTCCTCTCCCCGGGACTGTCTGGAGCTCCGGTCTCCTCTCACCGGGACTGTCTGGAGCTCCGGTCTCCTCTCCCCGGGACTGTCTGGAGCTCCGGTCTCCTCTCACCGGGACTGTCTGGAGCTCCGGTCTCCTCTCACCGGGACCGTCTGGAGCTCCGGTCTCCTCTCACCGGGACCGCCTGGAGCTCCGGTCTCCTCTCACCGGGACTGTCTGGAACTCCGGTCTCCTCTCACCGGGACTGTCTGGAGCTCCGGTCTCCTCTCACCGGGACCGTCTGGAGCTCCGGTCTCCTCTCACCGGGACCGTCTGGAGCTCCGGTCTCCTCTCACCGGGACCGTCTGGAGCTCCGGTCTCCTCTCACCGGGACCGTCTGGAGCTCCGGTCTCCTCTCACCGGGACCGTCTGGAGCTCCGGTCTCCCCTCGCCGGGACCGTCTGGAGCTCTGGTCTCCCCTCGCCGGGACCGTCTGGAGCGAGGGGTTGAACTCTACACCTTCCGACTCAGAGTTGGGAATATTACCACGGAGTCAAAGACTCGCTCCTGAAAGCCTTGTTCTGTAAGGAGCTCTTCTCCCTTCCCCAATTTCCTCCCCTCTCCCCCTGAAGCTGCAGACTTGCTTATCCTGGCCAAATAGGCATCCTTCCTGTGTGTGCCGAGGTAGTGATTTTTATCAGGCTACTTGACTGTGGAGGCCAATGGAATGGGCACAATGTTACCCAATGGAATGGGCACAATGTTACCCAATGGAATGGGCACAATGTTACCCAATGGAATGGGCACAATGTTACCCAATGGAATGGGCACAATGGAACCCAATGGAATGGGCACAATGGAACCCAATGGAATGGAGCACAATGTTACCCAATGGAATGGGCACAATGGAACCCAATGGAATGGGCACAATGTTACCCAATGGAATGGGCACAATGTTACCCAATGGAATGGGCACAATGGAACCCAATGGAATGGGCACAATGTAACCCAATGGAATGGAGCATAATGTTACCCAATGGAATGGGCACAATGTAACCCAAAGGAATGGGCACAATGTCACCCAATGGAATGGGGCATAATGTTACCCAATGGAATGGGCACAATGTTACCCAATGGAATGGAGCATAATGTTACCCAATGGAATGGGCACAATGTAACCCAATGGAATGGGCACAATGTAACCCAATGGAATGGGCACAATGTAACCCAATGGAATGGGCACAATGTTACCCAATGGAATGGACACAATGTTACCCAATGGAATGGACACAATGTCACCCAATGAAATGGGCACAATGTCACCCAATGGAATGGACACAATGTCACCCAATGGAATGGACACAATGTCACCCAATGGAATGGACACAATGTCACCCAATGGAATGGGCACAATGTTACCCAATGGAATGGACACAATGTCACCCAATGGAATGGGCACAATGTCACCCAATGGAATGGACACAATGTCACCCAATGGAATGGGCACAATGTCACCCAATGGAATGGGCACAATGTCACCCAATGGAATGGGCACAATGTCACCCAATGGAATGGGCACAATGTCACCCAATGGAATGGACACAATGTCACCCAATGGAATGGGCACAATGTTACCCAATGGAGTGGGCACAATGTTACCCAATGGAATGGGCACAATGTCACCCAATGGAATGGGCACAATGTCACCCAATGGAATGGGCACCATGTTACCCAATGGAGTGGGCACAATGTCACCCAATGGAATGGGCACAATGTTACCCAATGGAATGGGCACAATGTTACCCAATGGAGTGGGCACAATGTTACCCAATGGAGTGGGCACAATGTCACCCAATGGAATGGGCACAATGTCACCCAATGGAATGGGCACAATGTCACCCAATGGAATGGGCACACTGTTACCCAATGGAATGGGCACAATGTTACCCAATGGAATGGGCACAATGTTACCCAATGGAGTGGGCACAATGTCACCCAATGGAATGGGCACAATGTTACCCAATGGAGTGGGCACAATGTCACCCAATGGAATGGGCACAATGTCACCCAATGGAATGGGCACAATGTCACCCAATGGAATGGGCACAATGTCACCCAATGGAATGGGCACAATGTTACCCAATGGAATGGGCACAATGTTACCCAATGGAGTGGGCACAATGTCACCCAATGGAGTGGGCACAATGTCACCCAATGGAATGGGCACAATGTCACCCAATGGAATGGGCACAATGTCACCCAATGGAATGGGCACAATGTCACCCAATGGAGTGGGCACAATGGAACCCAATGGAATGGGCACAATGTAACCCAATGGAATGGGGCATAATGTTACCCAATGGAATGGGGCACAATGTTACCCAATGGAATGGGCACAATGTTACCCAATGGAATGGGCACAATGGAACCCAATGGAATGGGCACATGTAACCCAATGGAATGGAGCATAATGTTACCCAATGGAATGGGGCACAATGTTACCCAATGGAATGGGCACAATATTACCCAATGGAGTGGGCACAATGGAACCCAATGGAATGGGCACAATGTTACCCAATGGAGTGGGCACAATGGAACCCAATGGAATGGGCACAATATTACCCAATGGAGTGGGCACAATGGAACCCAATGGAATGGGCACAATGTAACCCAATGGAATGGGGCATAATGTAACCCAATGGAATGGGCACAATATTACCCAATGGAGTGGGCACAATATTACCCAATGGAGTGGGCACAATTGAACCCAATGGAATGGGCACAATGTAACCCAATGGAATGGGGCATAATGTTACCCAATGGAATGGGGCACAATGTTACCCAATGGAATGGGCACAATGTAACCCAATGGAATGGGCACAATGTAACCCAATGGAATGGGCACAATGTTACCCAATGGAGTGGGCACAATGTCACCCAATGGAATGGGCACAGGTAATTAAACAAGATCTTAGACAATCTAAAATTTTCTCCCAATGCTCTTTTTTTATGTGTGACTTCAGAAACCAAGGCTTACAGTTTTGCAATAATGTTGGTCAGTGAAGGACCAAAGTCCATTGAGGAGGAAATCACCAAAGTTGAAAAGAATAAAATAAAAAATGAGAACTTAGAAAAAAGTGTTAAAAATGTAACATGTTCATCAAATTTGACAATAAGTAACTAACTGCAGATTATTTTAACTAGAAACAGCTCCCAAAATCTTGAAAACTTACATTTCATTTGTTTAATAATGGACTTGGAGATATCCAACCAGTGCTGTAAAAACAACAACAGAAAGACACGGTTAAACACCACCGGATCGAAGCCCTGAAACGCACCAAAGATGCACATTTACGAGACAGTTGAAGAAAGTCTTGCGATCAGAAGGGATCTGCTGCTCCTCCTCATCCCTGGCCTGTAACCTGTAACCAACTGGAAGAAAAACAAAGAGATTCGCTCAATGATGCAATGAATTGGAGCTCTCACCCACAGGAAGGGAAAGGAGCAGGTCGCGGGACGGAGTGTGTCATTCCCATATCATGGCCTCTCAATCTCAGCAACACCAAGATCAGGCCAAGCGACTCCCAGCTGGGAGGAAAGGAAAGCTGGAGGGAGTATTAAGTCTCCCTGTTCCTTCATCATGACTGGTTATAATGTACAGTGGCCTCAGAGCAGATTGAGGACAACACCTGGTGCCAGTGGTCGTACAGGGCAGGGGAGAATATAATAAAAAACAATCAGTCAACAGATTGATTTCCACGAACAAGATATTTTAAATGTCACTTAGGTGCCAGATAAAGATTGCTTTGTTACAACTCACCTAACCCAACTTTTACCCGGAAACGGCTTAATCGTGTATGAAACGGCTGGTGCAGACAATTTTTAGAAACCAGCCCGGAGAACGGAATGCTTTCTGGCTCAAAGAGTATATTCCAGCACAGGGACCTGGCCACCCAGAGCATCTCCCGAAAGCTGGAATTATCAGGAGCTAGTGACAGCCGAGAATTCCAGGAGCTTTCTAAACCTCCTTCAGGGTTTCAGCCATTAATTTTCCATCAAAAATCGATTGTTCCATAAAGTTGGCTGATGTTGTGACAGAACTTCGATTCCCTGTCAATAACTTGGCGTAAACATTCACATGGTTGCAAACTATCAAAAAGAATTGTTTACAAGTTCTGATCTTTTCTCAGAAGGAATACAGTTTTGTGATCAAAACATTCCTTATATTCAATCGGTCACGTTACGTTGATTGGTTCTGTGACACTTGTAAGGCACGTTACTCTCAACAAAACCTAAGTCGTTATTCCAAACTTAACAGTTGGTAAGAAGTACAGAGTTGGTCCATTAAACTCCATAAAAATGGGTCTGTTGTGTGTCGAGAGCAGATCACAGCTCTGGATTCAAATCACCTGCAAAGGAATAGTTTGATCTCCTGCTTTGTTAGTTATGCAGCATGAAACAGTTCCTTCCCTGTATGTCCTGGGTTGAGAAGATCACAATTTGCTCTGTCTAAACTGGCCGAAGAAATTCCTCGGGCTGCAAAACCTCCAAGGTCGTGCCTGTGGTTCCCTCCGGGACGGACCCTTCTGGAGTCTGAAGGTTCAGAGGCGAGGGCACCTAATTGGCACGGGGCAGGTGGGTGCAAGCACCTGCACACACCTGCCCCGAACCCACGGAAACTTTGGCATTTGGGGGGAGGGGAAGGATACCCAGGCCTCTGCCCCTCCCTCAACCCCCCCAAGTAAAATTTCCCCTCTTTGGGAGTCTAGCCCGCTCGCCTGGCCTGAACTTCACCGGTGGGACCCACATATGCCTCCACTCACCCAGTGCATCAGCCTCCAATGTTAGGCCTAGTCCCCATTCAGCTTAAGGAGCAGGAACTCCTGGCTTAAGGTGACATCGCGCCCTGTTCACGACTCCCATCACTTGCCTTGTACAAGACAACAAGGAAACTTCCGGAAATCCTGTTTCTGCTGTTTTACTGGGACCCCTGCCAAAATTACGGCAGGTGGCCTGCGGAGCCCCCAGGAAATTTCGGGGGTCACTGCGGTTTGATCAGGCCAGAGGTTGTTCTACTTATACTACCGATAACAGGTCATCTCTAAGAAGTGATTGGTCTGAATCGGGATTACAGGATAAGTACGGAGAAAGAAGGTCCTTCAGTCCATTTAATTTCATCCTTTCAAGGTGCCTGACTCGTCAGTCAGGAGGAAAGGATGATCTTGTTATTTAGCTGGTCATAACCAGGCTCCATATTGGTTCCGCGTTGGAATCTTTATTCCAGCCAGGTTTATGCAATAGTAAAAACGAGGAATCAACTGTTTCTAGGAAGCAACAATGTGGGGACCTAACAGGGCGCTCGTTAGCTCGGGTTCGGGTCCAGGTAGGATGTCTTCATATGGGCTGAACGCACTTCATCAGAACCGGCCTTAATTAGCATCACACTTGCAAGAAGTAGACCTGTTATCAGTGCTGTTGCGTAAACTACCCATGACGGCCATCTTCAGAAGACCATTACGGCTCATAATGTTGACTTCTACGGTGGCCTTTGGTGATCTGAAGCCACTTCTAATTATCCAACTAATACAAGCCCCAGAGATTGATGAAGAATGAAAGAATGTACGATATGAAGCTAATCATGAGCTACCCATCGTCCTTACGTGTGGGTATGTCTCAATTTTAGGATTAAATACAACAAAAACCCAATAATAACCTCCCAAAAGATGAATTGGAAAACTTGGAAACATCAATGCACACTGCCGATCTCACCACTAGTCTTCCTGATTGGTGGAGCATGACTCCAAATTGATGGGCAGCATTAACAAAAGGGTTCCTTCAGTCCCCTGTGTCATTCAGACAGCTCAACAATGCTCCAAGGCAGGTAAATGGAGTTGGGATATAGATCAGCCATGACCTAATTGAATGGCGGAACAGGCTCGAGGGGCTGAATGGCCTCCTCCTGTTCCTATGTTCCATGCGTAGAAAGAACAAATGATGCCCACTGACTCCTATTAACCGAGGAATGAAAGATCTGGATTTATACAGTGTCTTATCACGTCTCTCCGGAACATCATACACAATGAATGAAGTGCAGTCACTGTAGGTATTTAGACAAACACGGCAGCCATTTTGCTGACCGCACGGGTCCCACAAACAGCCATGAGGTAAATGAGCAGTTAATCTATTTTTGATAGTTGAGGGGAAGAATGTTTAAAGGAGAACCACAGGACCTGATCCTCAAGTAT
Source organism: Heptranchias perlo (assembly GCF_035084215.1). NCBI lineage: Eukaryota > Metazoa > Chordata > Chondrichthyes > Hexanchiformes > Hexanchidae > Heptranchias > Heptranchias perlo. Next base: position 2,861,509 of record NC_090358.1, read on the forward strand.
TTGTGCGATCCCTCATTTTGTTAAACAAATTATTCTTGTGTTAATTTTTTAAGAAGACAAATACACCCTGTAGTGACGCTCTCCTGACTGGCTCCTTGTTGTTCTTCCTGATCTATTATTCTCCTGTTCTCATCAACTCTATTCTGAGGTAAAGTCTCCTGGTTCCCTCTGGTATCTCTCTCATGTGGGCCACATGTCAGTTAAGTGCTGAGTGTCGGCAGGTTATTAGGACCACAGGAGACAGACCAGCCTCCCTCACTCCCGTCCTCACCAAACATCGATGCATTCGGACTTCCAGCCGAGCTTGCTGGATCGTGATCAAGAGTGGGAACTCTGGCCAATTTTTCCATTCTAATGTCATGTAATATGAGGAGCATCCGTGTGGGAGGCCTGGCGCTTGATTGCAAAGTTGTGACCCAGATATCTACGATATAGAATCATGGAATCTTATAGCACAGAAAGAGGCCATTTAGCCCATCGTGTCTGTGCTGGCTCTTTGAAAGAGCTATCCAATTAGTCCCACTCCCCCCTGCTCTTTCTTCATACCCTGTAAATTTTTCCTTTTCAAAAATGGCCCAGCATTTGCTGGGAAAATAACGAGCATGCAAACTGTTATTAGTGTGTTAATAGTCCGGCAATTTGTTCATTTCCTCAAGTTGCCTGCCTCCTCCTCCGAGACCCAAGGAGACAGCATCTTAAAATACATCTTCATCAGCTAACTCACAGGGCCATTTAGCTACACTTAAGAGTTACTTTGGAAAGTGCTGCAATGATAAGTGGGCAAGTAGACAAGAGCAGGTTGGATAACAGGTGCTTTGAGGCCTTGCTAAAATCAGGCACAATTTGGACATTGTAGGTCCTTTAAATATTGGGGCCCAGTAGGTTGCCAACTCTGGTTGGACATATTCCTGGGCGCATTCATCACATGACCTCCAACCGCCCCGCCCCTGCGCTCCCGTCATTGGTCCATCCTAGCACCCCACGGCCAATTGGAAAGCGAACAAACTCTTTATTATCTGATTGGATGATTCTTGCCTGTCAGTCAAACAGCCTTTCTCTCCCATCTCCAGGGTCACTTTCAGCAGTGTCCTGGAGATTAATCTTTCATTCCTGGAGACTCCAGGGCAATCCTGGAGAGTTGGCAATGCCACGGGGCACAGCAACCTATAGCAATGTATCATTTGGCACTGGCATGTCATTATTATATTGGTACCTGATTGCAGCAGCTGAATTTATCAATCACTGTCCCTCGGTTTGGATAATGCCAAAGGTTAGATCACCACCTGCTCACTCTTAGTCTAAGCATGAATTCAGACAAGACAGGTGAGGTGAAAATCTCCTTTTGTTGAAATGAACCTACAATAAACGAGTTTGGGCAGTCACGCAGCGAATGAACAGGACAAACCTGCCCATAATTCAATTCTAATTAACGGTGAGAGCTGTCAGGTTCCCTCATAGAGGCCACCAGGATGATTGGTGTGAAAAATGGAAATGTCACGCCAATGCCGTGGAGAAGGAACAGCTGCTCCACGGTTGGAGTTTCGGAACGTTGTTGGGCCTGACTAGCGGGAGCTTTACTGAGTATCTCTCAGGTTTTTTTTGTTTTTAAAAAAAATTAATTCTCTGGATGTGGGCGTCACTGCATTTTATTGCCCCTGAGTTTGATGCAACGGAGTGGCTTGTTAGGACCACTTCAACTCCACACAAGCCTCCTCCCTCCCTACTTCATCTCACCCCACCAGCATATCCTGCTATTCCTTTCTCCCTCATGTGTTTATCTAGCTTCCTTTTAAATGCATCTACGCTATTCACCTCAACTACTCCTTGTGGGAGCGAGTTCCACGTTCTCAACACTCTCTGGGGTAAAGAAGTTTCTCCTGAATTCCCTATTGGATTTATTAGTGACTCTCTTATATTTATGGCCACTAGTTTTGGACTCCCCCACAAGTGGAAACATCTTCTCTACGGTCTACCCTATCATAATTTTAAAGACCTCTATTAAGTCACTTTATAAGAGGTCATTTTCTAGAGAAAAGAAACCGCAGCCTGTTCAGTCTTTCCTGATCAGTATAACCTCTCAGTTCTGGTATCAACCTTATAAAATTTTCTCGCACTATCTCCATGCCTCTATATCCTTTTTGTAATGTGGAGACAGAACTGTGCACAGTGCACCAAGCCTGGTCTAACCAAGGTTCTATACAAGTTTGACATAGCTTCTCTGCTTTCGAATTCTAGTCCTCTAGAAATGATCGCCAAGCTTTGTTTGCATTTTTTATGGCCTTGTTAACCTGTGTTA